>NW_020664389.1:1584413-1605364 GCF_002925995.2 Terrapene triunguis
CGGACGCCACAGCACTGCGAGCATGGAGCCCGCTGCGACCATCGCTGAAGTTATGGCTGTTGTCAACACCTCGCACCTTATCATCCACCTTTCCCAGAGGCAGATGCTGAGAAATCGGGCGAGGAGGCTACGGCACCGCGGTGAGGACCTGAAGTCTGAGAGTGGCACAGACCTGTCACAAAGCACGGGACCCCGCGCCGAGGACATCATGGTGGCAATGGGTCATGTGGATGTTGTGGAACGGCGATTCTGGGCCCGGGAAACAAGCACGGACTGGTGGGACCGCATAGTGCTGCAGGTCTGGGATGAATCCCAGTGGCTGCGAAACTTTCGCTTGCGGAAGGGGACTTTCATGGAACTTTGTGAGTTGCTGTCCCCTGCCCTGAAGCGCAATGACACCCGGATGCGAGCAGCCCTGACTGTCCAGAAGCGGGTGGCCATAGCCCTCTGGAAGCTTGCAACGCCGGACAGCTACCGGTCAGTCGCGAACCACTTTGGTGTGGGCAAATCTACCGTGGGGGTTGTTGTCATGCAAGTAGCCAACGCAATCGTTGAGGTACTGCTCTCAAAGGTAGTGACCCTGGGAAACGTGGAGGTCATCATAGATGGCTTCGCCGCGATGGGATTCCCAAACTGCGGTGGGGCTATAGATGGAACTCACATCCCTATCCTGGGACCGGACCACCAGGCCAGCCAGTACATTAACCGAAAGGGCTACTTTTCAATGGTGCTGCAAGCACTGGTGGACCATAGGGGACGTTTTACAAACATCAACGTCGGATGGCCGGGCAAGGTTCATGACGCTCGTGTTTTCAAGAACTCTGGTCTGTTTAGACGGCTGCAGGAAGGTATTTACTTCCCGGACCACAAAATATGGGATGTGGAGATGTGGAGATGCCTATAGTCATCCTCGGGGACCCAGCCTACCCGCTAATGCCCTGGCTCATGAAGCCCTATACTGGTGCCCTGGACACTGAAAAAGAACTCTTCAACTACCGGCTGAGCAAGTGCAGAATGGTGGTGGAGTGTGCTTTTGGACGTCTCAAGGGGGAGATGGAGAAGCTTACTGACTCGCTCAGATCTCAGCGAAACCAATATCCCCATTGTTATTGCAGCTTGCTGTGTGCTCCACAATCTCTGTGAGAGCAAGGGGGAGACCTTTATGGCGGGGTGGGAGGTTGAGGCAAATAACCTGGCTGCTGATTACGCCCAGCCAGACAGCCGGGCGATTAGAAGAGCCCAGCGGGACGCGCTGTGCATCCGGGAGGCTTTGAAAGCTAGGTTCCTGAGTGAGCAGGGTAACCTGTGACTATTAAGTTTGTGTACAGAGAAGCTGAACCTGACCCCGTTTCTTTACCAAGTAAATATTCACTATCCTCTCCAGTTACATACCCCGTTCCCCACCCTTCCAACACACATTTAAAAATAAAATCACTTGAATTTTGTTAATGAACACCGTTTTCTTTATTACTGTTTTCTCGGTAAAGTGTTGAACCTGGGACGCAGACTGTGGTGGGGAGCGGGTGTAGTGTAGTGATGCAAGGGACATTCTAAACTCCAGGAATGACAGGCTCCGCAGTGGTGGACTGGTTGTTTCAATGGAGCCTGCCACCCCTCCTGTTCGGGACTCTGTGTGTGTGGGCTATGTGACTTTGTGGCAGGGGGAGGACAGTTACAGATCCCCTGCTGCGTGGCTGCATAAGATCTCTAACCACCCTCCCCCATCACAAAGTCACATTACCCCCCCCACACACACACACAACATGAAAACCACCTCCTAGACTGACCAGGGTAACTAGTGACTGCAATGTTTGTGTGCCCTGCTGCTGAACCTGCCCCCGCCTCTGTACCCTGGTAAAGGTGACTGTCCTGTCCAATTACCAACCCCCTTTCTCCCCTTCAGACAGACTCTCCTGTAAAAGAACATGATGGAAAGTGTAATTAACAGAAACGTCTTTTTTATTAGCAACTACACATGAAACTGGGGGATGAAACTTGGACGGGGGCTTGGGTGAGGCAGGAAGGAAAGGACTTATCAAATTTTGGGGAATGACAGCCTTCTGGTACTTGAGCAGTCTGCAGGGGTGGAGTGAGAGTTTTCACGGACTCTGCCGCCCCTCCTTCTTGGGAGTTTGGGTGAGGGGGGTATGGGACTTGGTGGCAGGGGAGGGCGGTTAGAGAGAGACTGCAGCGGGGCTCTGTCCTCCTGCCTCCGGTCCTGCAGAACATCCACAAGGCGCCGGAGCATGTCCGTTTGCTCCCTCATTAGTCCAAGCAGCGTTTGAGTTGCCTGCTGGTCTTCCTGCCGCGACCTCTCCTCCCGTTCCATGTGTGATTGGTGCATTTGAGACAAGTTCTCCCTCCACTGGGTCTGCTGGGCTGCCTGGGCTTGGGTCCTCCCGTGTCCTCTTCTTCCTACGCCTCATCTGCGCTAGCCTCTGGGAGTGTGATGCCAGGCTAGGTCGGGAGACAGTCGCAGCTGTGGGATGGGAAAAAGGGAGTGAATTCCTCAGAAAGATAAATTTAGTTGTGAACAAAGAACATAGTCTTTCTCTGTGAACAAGACCATGCACAGCACCTATCACATGTGCACTCAGGACAAGGTCGAATATTCGGCCTTCGCATTCAGTGTCTGGGGTCTTGCAGTGCAGATCAGAGAAGCGGGGCAGGACACCGGAATTTGTGTAGCAGGCAGACATGATAAGCCGTAGACTCGTGGCTGCTTAAAACTTTAATAATAGCACTGGCCTCCTTTCACATTGAAAGCAATGCCAGTCCCTGCTGCCAGCAATCCGGCAAGCATGAACTCTGCCCCTGTCCCACCCCCTCGCGGCTGTCCCAGGGAAAGATCCCTGTATGCTGCCCCTCTCCCGCCTCCACCGCGTGGCTGTAAACCGCCGGTTACAGTTCTGTAAAGGAACAGGCAAGCAGTCCCAATACTAACATTCCCCTACCTAATTCAAAGCAGGTCACCATGAGCGACATCACTCTGATGAGGATTTCAGAGACGGAGAAAGAAAGGATGCTTCGGGAAAGCCTGCAAAGACCAGGACCGTATGCCGCCATGCTCTGCAAGGCAATGATCCCGGAGTCTCCTGGCACTTGCTTGTCTCCTGGCGCGGAAATGTCTCCTACTACGGAGGACCCAATAAGGCCGCTCTCCCCAGGAACCTGATGCAAAGGCTTTCCAATTACCTCCAGGAGAGCTTCGTGGAAATGTCCCTGGAGGATTTCAGCTCTATCCCCGGACATATAGACCGGATTTTACTGTAGCTGCACTGGCAGGGACTAAACAGTAGAGCGGCTAGGGCAGAACAATCATGCAAAACCGGACATTGTTAGATTTTTTTTCAGTAGTTGCACTGCCAAGGACTGAAACGTTAAGCGCCTAGGGCAAAGTAATCATGCACAACCCATTGTTAATATTCTTAATATTCCTGTTCTGTTAAAAATAAATGTTTACATGTTAAAACACTTACTGGCTGATCCTTCCCCTGATTCTGTGGCCGGGTTAACGGCTGGGGACGGTTGGTATGGGATCTCTGTAAGGGTGATGAAGAGATCCTGACTGTCGGGGAAATCAGCATTGTAAGCACTGTCGACTGCCTCGTCCTCCTCATCTCCTTCCTCATCTTCCCTGTCTGCTAACATGTCCGAGGAAGCGGCCGTCGACAATATCCCATCCTCAGAGTCCACGGTCACTGGTGGGGTAGTGGCGGTGGCCACACCTAGGATGGAATGCAGTGCCTCATAGAAACGGGATGTCTGGGGCTGGGATCCGGAGCGTCTGTTTGCCTCTTTGGTCTTCTGGTAGCCTTGTCTCAGCTCCTTGATTTTCACGCGGCACTGCGTTGCATCCCGGCTGTATCCTCTCTCTGCCATGGCTTTAGAGATCTTCTCGTAGATCTTTGCATTCCGTCTTTTCGATCGCAGCTCGGAAAGCACGGACTCATCGCCCCACACAGCGATCAGATCCAAGACTTCCCGATCAGTCCATGCTGGGGCCCTCTTTCTATTCTGAGATTGCATGGCCATCTCTGCTGGATAGCTCTGCATCGTTGCCAGTGCTGCTGAGCTCGCCACGATGTCCAAACAGGAAATGAGATTCAAACTGCCCAGACAGGAAAAGGAATTCAAATTTTCCCGGGGCTTTTCCTGTGTGGCTGGTCAGAGCATCCGAGCTCGGACTGCTGTCCAGAGCGTCAACAGAGTGGTGCACTGTGGGATATCTCCCAGAGCTATTAGCGTCGATTTCCATCCACACCTAGCCTAATTCGACATGGCCATGTCGAATTTAGCGCTACTCCCCTCGTTGGGGAGGAGTACAGAAGTCAAATTAAAGAGACCTCTATGTCGAACTAAATAGCTTCGTGGTGTGGACGGGTGCAGTTAATTCGATGTAACGGTGCTAAATTCGACATAAACTCCTAGTGTAGACCAGGCCTTAGAGAAGCTGGGGAACAGAGTTGGGGCTCTTGAAGTCTCATACAGTGAGGAGACAACCCTCTTTCCCCAGTCCTTTAACCCTCACACAAGAGAAGAGTGGTGAGGTCCGAGCAACAAGCTAGGAACCAACTGTGCCAGGGTGGAAGTACTGACAGCAGCCCTCCATCAGGTGGAAACAATTAAGGAAAGAATCACGACAGAGTTATTTCTGGAAAAATTAATAAAGTTCCAGCCTAATTAAACCACATCCCTTGCATCTCATTTTTCTTCACACACATCCAGGACAATGAAAGAAACTAAAAATAATGACGGTGAAGCCATATAGTTGCTGCTCCACCCAAATGGAGAATATAAATACACTAACAGCCAAGGAAGGAGCTAGTGCTGCACATATTAAATTACAATGTACTCTGGGATATCTAACAACATTTTCTATAAATATAAAAGTTAATATTTTTATGTTATTGTTTTAAATTAAAACCCCACTCTGCTCTGACAGCTTTACAGTTTTTTTTCTAGGCCTATGTATGTATTATATATGTATTTGCAGAAAATGTCCTTATTTGCTTTTTATATACAACATCACTAGTACAAACTAGACACTTAAAATGTTAAGATTCACAAGGTGCCATCTAATGTTCTTAACATGCTATTAATAATTTTGTTTCAAAGTGATACCTCACATAGAATATTATAGAGCAGGGGTGGCCAAACTGTGGCTTGGGAGCCGCATGAGGCTCTTTTACAGTTAAAGTGTGGCTTGCGGAGCCCCCCCTCTTTCTCCACCTACCAAACTGGATGGGGGAAGGCTTGCGCCCTGTGGCAGAGTGATAGGGCTAAGGGACTTCTGCCAGAGACGACTGGTGCCTGCTGAGATGACTGGTGCCCCACCAACATCTTGAGTCATGCCCCCCTTCTTTCCCTCAGTGGCTCATCCCTGCAGCTCCCTGATGTTAGCGCCTTGTGGAGAGGTAGCGTCAAAGAGCTGGGAGCTGCAAGGAGGGGCCCCTCCTTTAGCAATCAATCAGAACCAGTCTGCTTCTTTTTAATAATATAACCTCTTGGTCCGGCTGTTGAGGAGTTAAAGAATTCAGTGGAGAGGGAGAGGGGTGAGAGATGGGAAGAGAGATAGAAGACAGAGGGAAAGGAAATTTTAAATTTAAGAGACAGAGGGAACAATGCAGACATTCCTGAAAGCAATGATCTGTGGAAGAACTGGAAACTGAGGCCAGCTCTTCTGAGTCATAGGTCTGTGCCTTAACCACAAGACCATCCTTCCTCTCAACAGTATGGTAGCACACCACGTTCAGCATATTTATATCACGGCCAGACTCTCTCTCTCTGCTTCTTTCAAATACTGTTCCAACTACCCACCCTCTATCACATCACATTGGCTTTTGTGTAACACTAAGCAAAACCCATCTAAATTCAGTGTTCAGTCCTACTTATCTTAGCACATGGACTCAATTTCAAAGGCATGAGCTTTGAGCATTATTTGATTAGTTTTTACAGAATCCAAATTCCTTTGCTCCTTCTCTTCCAGGCCATGCAAGAGATTTGCAAGTGTATTCATTTCACATCAAAACATAAGATCTGTGATAAATTTTTATTGCCATTCATGCACTCTGTACTCCAGAAAAGAAATCAAATGTGCTGGCCCTAATCCCTTTTCATGCCACTTTGTGGTCCAGTTAAACAGTTCCAGATTGTAGGTGTCCCATTATGGTGCAAGTTTTGTGGATTTCTAGTATTTCACAAATATGCTGAAACAGTTTGGAATCAAAGTTTATCTTCTGATTTTGCATACTTAAATGGGGGTGCTAATCCTCCCCCGCACAAACACACACACAAAAGGCAGTGTACTTTTTTTGTGTGTGTGCGCACGCACAAGCATAGCAATTTCTGCAATGTTTTTCCACATCAGTTCCATTCTGATCTTAGAAGCTATGAATAGGAACAGAAATCTGTAAATAAGAACAGAAAAATCTGTAAATGTTTATCTCACCCCTAAATTCCCTTCTTTTCATTGTTCAACTTATTAATTTCTAGAGTAGTCTATAAGTTTAATTGTCCAAGCCATTTCTAACATTCTTAAATCTTTTCCATTAAACAACTTCTAGCGTATTCAATTTTCTCTCTTCCATTTTCTGTTAAAAAATATGACCAACATATATATGTAATAGAGCAATCTGGATACTCTGTAACGATGATTTGATACCTTTTCATGGAATCTCAGTGAACTCACACATTGGATTTTTTTTTTCAATTGACTATTTTCTCTCTTCCTTGAAAATGAAGCTTCCTTGAAACTTCACTTTGCTGCTCATAGACGTATAGGACTGGAAGGGATCTCAATAGGTAATCTAGTCCAGTCCCCTGCCCTTAAGGCAGGACTGGTTCCTTTTTGTGTAGTTGAAGGCAACTACTTTTAGCCAGATTTTAAGTTTTTTCAGCATGGTAGCTACATTTACAATTTCATTTCAGGCAGGAACCACAGATCTTCCACAAAAACTATTTTCTTCCTTGAACTGTTACTTCATACTTTTTAAACCAGTTGTCCATGAAAGTAAAAGATTTGAACTCAAATTCAGCAATGGAGTTTTTTACTGGGGCAGCAATGTGTCACTAAACGTAAGATATTACAACCCACTCTAGTTTAGTTAGAAGAATGTACAAAGATGGTAGATGGCAAAAAGCAAATTATAACAAAGCACATCTTATAATTCACAGAAGTGTGGTACTGCATCTCTTTCAGGTCATTAATCAACAAACAGTTTTTTCTCACCACCCCTCTCTTGACAGTTTGTCTGCTTCTCTATCAAAGTATGTTTACTGTTATCTAGTCCTAAAAACACGCAGGGCTAAAACTACCCTTCTCCCGTATCACATACCCTTGGATGCTTTACAGCTTAGGAGAAAGCCCACCTCAAGTCAGGGATTGGCTACTCTCCCTCTAAGTTTTAAGTGTCCAGGATTATTAGTTCATGAAGCTTTGAAAGCACCATTGACCCTCACTGATTAACTTGTGATTATGATCCCACCCATTTCAATTGATTTTAACATATTTCCATGGGAAATGGGGACAATACAAACTTAACATATTCTATCTATTTTCAAACTTGTTACCATAGTGAGTAAGGAAGGGTACATTATCAACCACAGACCATTGGCAAACCATACTAAAGACATTTCATGAAAAACTTTGGATAGAAAACTATTAGAATCAATTCTGCATGTACAGTAGATATTAGATGGATTTTGTCCCTTTTTATTGTTTTTGGAGAAACGCACATATTTGCTTTTAAGAACACTTTCCCCCTGCTGCTTATTCCTTGCTAAAATACGCAGGTCTTGATTCATCACTGTGTTGTTATTCCAGTTTCACAAGCTTGTAATTTATTCACAACTTGTTTCCATAGGGGAAAAATTGTGAAAATCAAGCAAAACAATATACACCTGATTAATCATAATGTATCCAGGACTTTCTGGGCAGCAGCTTACATCCTGTAAAGTTCAGCTTGCTTGTTCCATAGCAGGCTCACCTAGAAAAACAGTGCGTCTGCCACTTAATCTTCCCACAACAAATTTATGTCACAAGAGTGAACTGCAGTTTCCTACTAGAAAATGTTTATGGGAAAAAAGCTTCCTAATTTATCTTTGGGATTATTTATAGTTAATAAACAAAAAACAGATGTCTCTACTGAGATTTCTGGAGAGTGCTGGAGCACTGTTTGGGGCTTCACATCTATTTCCATTGTGTTTTTGGAAGGCTACCCACCACTTTGGGGACCTTCTTGACTCTTCCTCCTCAAAAGGTTTTATTCAGAAAGCAGTTTTTAATCTTTATCCCAGAACAGGTCCCTTTTCCTCACACTGCTGATCATAATGTGTTTGTCATCCAGTACTAAATGGACAATTGATAACGTGACTAAATCCTCTCCTTTGTTATCCCTACAATGGTCCTGTTCTATCAGAGTACTTAATGCATGCTTTACTTTAATCACATGACAGTACCATTGATTACAGTAAAATCAAATGCGTTCCTGGATTAGGAACAATAAACCTGAATTTGGTTCGGCAGAATTAGGGACTCTATTTTAGCTAGTACAGTGGCAGTGGACTACCTAGTTAGGCATTCCACTACTAGAGATGAGAGTATTTCGACACCCTCTCAGACGATATAGCCTTCATTGCTGTAGAAACCACACCCAAAAATTGCTTGCAGGCTGGGCCGGCTCCAGGCACCAGCTGAGCAAGCAGGTGCTTGGGGCGGCCAAAGGGAAGGGACGGCACGATGGGCTCTTCGGGGGCAATTCGGCGGAGGGTCCCTGTCCCTCTCGGAGGGAAGGACCTACCGCTGAAGAAGAAAGCGGCGCGGTGGAGCTGCCACCGACCATGATCACGGCTTTTTTTTTCCCCCCCGCCGCTTGGGGCGGCAAAAAGCCCGGAGCCAGCCTTGCTTGCAGGATCTAAGTAGGCTAAGCTCTGCAGAAACTCATTTCATATTGATTGGAGCCATTATGTCATCAAGTGATAAAATAAGCAGTAGAAACAAGCCCTAAAAAATTAGGAGATACTGTTTTCATGTAAGTGTCTCATCACTTTTTGTGAAAATAACTATTATAAAGAAATGTATGATACATAGCAGTATTGTCAAATTATTCGAAGTTTTCCACAAAGCACTGCCAAGGGCTTAACCTTAGAGGGCTAAAATTACAACTTAAATGAATTAAGCTATAACTTAATGACCACCACCATTATTATGTATTAGGATACACCTCTACGTCGATATAACGCTGTCCTTGGGAGCCAAAAAAATCTTACTGCGTTATAGGTGAAACCGCGTTATATCGAACTTGCTTTGATCCACCGGAGTGCGCAGCCCCACCCCCCCCGGAGCACTGCTTTACCGCGTTATATTCAAATTCGTGTTATATTGGGTAGCGTTATATCGGGGTAGAAGTGTATGTAAATTTTTGCAATCTGAGGGGAGATTATATTGCTTGACTGAAAGCAATATGTACTAGATTAAAGATATGTGGTTCTCTGATTTTTTTTAAGAGTCTCTAGATTTTTGGGTGTACATTTCAATGGATTGTCATTCCTTTACTGTATAGCAATTTTAATACTGTGAACAAAATATCTTAAAAGACTGGTCTTTATTTTATATTGTTACTCTTTTTATCCGAATGGAGCAAAATAAACCCAATATTTCTTTTGCTTCTGGCCAGTTTATGACCAGAAAGACACTGTGGGATTAGGTGGGGAAGATTAAACAACAATAAAACAGAGGTTAGCAGGAAAGCAGACATCATAGGTCACAACAGAAGTAAGTTTTAAGGAGGGATTTAAATAAATTTAAAGGTTGAGGGGCTTTACAAATTTTGATGGGGGGGGGAGCCTGGGCATAAGTTCAAAGGTGATTGAGGGAGAAGCATATGGGCAAGCAAGAGACTCCCTTTCTTAGTAGCGTGAAAGTGGACAGGGGTGGGCGGGTCACTGATTCAGTAACCAAGTAGATCTGTCTGCAGCTAAATGGGAAGGAGCCTTAAAATAAAAGAGAAGACTTTTGTGTTTGATGCAATGGAGGAGGGGGGAGCCAGTGGATGGGTGCTAATACTGGACTATTGCAAGATCTTGCATATCATGTATGCTAAATACCATGACTCAGTTAGGAGTAAGATAAGGAGAAGAAGCCAATTTCTGAGACGCATGTATGCACTCTGCCTTGAAATACTGCATGTGGAATGTTCAACAGTCAATTTTCAAATTTGTATAACTGATTTTCAAACTTTTATAAAAGCAGAATGTATAAAATTAAAATGCAGACATAACCACAGAAAAGCACACTTTTCATAATACTACTCCCCATTTAAATTGTGGCATTGCAAGGAACTGCTACATCACATATAATCTCTCCCTTGAATCCAATCTCTTTAGCCTATTAATGGAACTTGGGTTAAATTCTATCAAAATCTACTATAATTATTAAACCAGCATTTACACACAAATAC
Organism: Terrapene triunguis; assembly: GCF_002925995.2. Taxonomy (NCBI): domain Eukaryota; kingdom Metazoa; phylum Chordata; order Testudines; family Emydidae; genus Terrapene; species Terrapene triunguis. The sequence goes on from NW_020664389.1 coordinate 1,594,874, forward strand.
ACAATGGTTCAGCAATTGTGCATAAATATCATTTATTCATTCTCTAAGTGTAACTACAAGATTTTGTTGGCCACAAATCCAGGAGCGGCACCAGGGATTTTGGCACCCTAGGCTGGGGTCCTTCTGCGCTCCTGGTCGTTGTTGGCAATTCAGCGGCGGCGGGGGGGTCCTTCAACGCTCCCGGTCTTTGGGGCACTTTGGCGGCGGGTCCCGGAGCGAGTGAAGGACCCGCCGCAGAATTGCCGCCAAAGACCCAGAGCGCGGAAGGATCCCCGCCGCCAAATTGCCGCCAAGGGCGGCAAAATGCCCCCCCCCCCCCAAATCCTGGTGCCCTAGGCGACCGCCTAGGTTGCCTAAATGGAAGCACCAGCCCTGCACAAATCATGGAAATATTTATCAAGTTATTTTATTAGACCTCTAAATACTTTTGATCTCTTACACCAGGGGTCAGCAACCTCTGGCACGCGGCCCACCAGTGTAAGCCCCCTGGCGAGCCGGGCCAGTTTGTTTACCTGCCGCATTCGCAGGTTCAGCCGATCGCGGCTCCCACTGGCCGCGGTATGCCACTCCAGGCCAATGGGGGCGGCGGGAAGCCACGGCCAGCACATCCCTCCTGCTGCCCCCATTGGCCTGGAGCAGCGAACCGTGGGAGCCGCGATCGGCCGAACCTGCGGACGTGGCAGGTAAACAAACTGGCCCAGCCCGCCAGGGTGCTTACCCCGGCGAGCCACATGCCAGAGGTTGCCGACCCCTGTCTTACACAATGCAATGCATATCAAAAAATTAAGTTGTAAAATTCTAGTTATTACTTCCAAACATTATCTCAGTGACCAAAAGCAGTCATTAGAAATTTTTAAATCCAAACTTTGAACTATCACTATTGAAACTCCACAAGAATCTAGTTGGGGATTGGTCCTGCTTTGAGCAGGGGGTTGGACTAGATGACTTCCTGAGGTCCCTTCCAACCCTGATATTCTATGATTCAGTTCAACTACTAGTGTACACCAATGACCTCCTAAATACACAACATGAATGTGAAATCCATAGCTACGAAGAAAAGATATTCCAGCTCTTGATCCTAATTCCACATATTAATAATTCTGATATATTTAATATTTGCATGGCTTAGTAGTAACTAGGCAAATCTCCACAAATTGTTACTCCTTATGTCAAGGGCCTGTACTTACAAACAGTATTGCAAATGTAATAACTCACTATTGTTCTAAAGGTAAAAATTATCTATTTCATGAATATTTTATAGATCCTTTTTACAGTTAATGAAGACAAGTTTTTGTATTTTACGCAGCGTGTAGTACTAATTAATATTTTCTTTTACTCATACCCCAAGGTATCTTCATTTTGAAGCTCATTTTCATGGGTTAAATTGATTACATACTATAACCACCATCATTCATATGCATAGCTCACTGATTCATAATCTTACCTTAATCATGTACAAGTATATTTTGGAACACAACAGGATTATGGATAGTGTACATTTTATAGATATATTCTTGCAGTGTCCTTGTGATAAAGGCAAATGCAAATAACATAATTTAGATGCAGTCTATAGCATGTTCTTTTCACTCCTGAAAGGCCAAAATCCATCTTGCATGTGTAATTTATGATCTTGCCTTTAATGAGGACTTCGACAGCTGACAGGAAAAGTATGACAGTTTTCTTTTCAAGTACACCTAAACTCTGATTAAGAAACTGTGATACGGAATGTTAAAGGCCATTTTTGTTGTCCTGTGCTGCTCATTTTGTACAACCATTGTAAATGGGGTTTATTAAGTTTATGTAACCAAACGTGTTATTAAAACTTGATGCATACAGCATATATTAATTTCATTCTCACTAGAGAGGAAGGTTAACTGCTTCTGTGGTAAAATTTGACCTTTGAATTTCAGTTGAATAGAAGAGCCAATTATTCATGCAGTCTGATTTTTTCCCTTTTGTAATATAAAAATCTGTTTAATTTGAATTATTTTATTATGCCACAAAATGTAAAACTCAGAGGAATAGATAAGGAAATCCTTATCACTATTGACATTATGTCTTGTTTCTGCATAGCGCTCTGTGTACCACAATACTGTTTTTGTATTTGGATTTAAAGGCAAAGTATTCCTTGGATGTGCTAATCAATGGCATCATGATACATGTTTTTATTCTGTGTATTTTTTAAAGGAATACTTTACAGGAAAAAAATGTATAACAGAAAAAGTAGAAAACCTATGCAACTTGAAAAACTGTCTAGTTTTAGACATTATCCTGTTCCCACAGAGAGAGCATATACATCTGCTCTCCTGACTGGATTTTCATAATAAGACATCCAATCATAAACATAAGTATTTTTCATATTTAACTGGCTATTTGCATTCACAGTTACCAGTCTGTGTGCACAATTACAGTATTTGTGGGCTCAAATTACATGTGCAATTGAGCATGCTTAATTTAGAAAATCTGGCTCTAAGTGTCATAAGGATTTCAGAATGACTATCTTAAAATGAATAAAAATACAAGCTGCTTTTGAGCATTAAGTCTACTGGACTAACTCTTCACCAATATTTAGAAGGAAAGTTAAATCAAACAGTACATTGTTACTTCTTTACAGTTTCATTCACCATCTGAAACTGAGTAAATGTAATAAATGTGATTTTTTTATATTTGAATGGATTTTTAAAATTTACATAATGCTAGTTCTTTACATTCTTTCCATCGTATAGTCTTAAATTACTCGAGTGGATGTTTATTTGTTTCTTTAGTTTCCTAACTAGTAGTAGAATTTCAGATTTTATACAGTATTTTTTGCTACTAATATTTCACAGAAACTCATTTATGCTTTAATAAAAAAGTCCATGCTTACTGTGAGAACAAACACAAAAAAGTGATAAGGATATAGCTAGTGTTACATCGGCAGACACTACCACCACCTTCCGATATATTGAGCTTCCACAAGAAAGCTGAAAAGCTTCAAATAGGCTATGCTCCTCCATCTGTTTGCGGTTTGAAGTCAATGCAATTTGTTTCATTTGTGCCCCCTAAATCAGAACCTAAATTTAGGCTCCTTTTTCTGAAAACGTTGGCCTGTGTGAATAAAAACTTCACAATAACTTTGTCAATGTATTGAAAGTCCAAATCACTTCATTAACACTGAAGCAATTTTGTATTGAAGTGACAACGCTTTTATGCCACTAAGAAAAAATATTTTTGGCCTCTGATACATGCACATACACACATGCATATGCTTACTTTAAGTTTGTGATTAGCCGAACAGAAGTCAAATTGGACTGCAATAAGGCAATTGCTGGCTGGGGTACCTCTAGGGTGCACCTGCCTTAGAGTCACCTTTATTCATTCATGCAAAGGAATGTTGTTTTGCAGCATCAAAAAAAATATCAAACCCTTTTATTCATATGTGCCACAATCCGGAGATCCTTCATAGTAAAAACAGTTCTTCAAAACCCCAAAGTAAATATGCAGCAGCATTTCAATTCTATTCAAAGGTCAGCCAACCACAAAACATTAACCATCCCGTCCCCGTTCCTTTAGGCCCTGTTCCCGGGTCTCACTCTCCAGGCCTTCTTGCCTAGGAGTTCCAAGACCAGCTTTTTCTCCCCAAATCTGGTGTCACACAACAGGGCTCTTTTCAGAGTTTCTCTCCTCCAGTTTTCCTCACCTGTGAATCCTAGCAACACGCAGGGGACCCTCCCTCTGGACCAACCCCCTTGTTCCTGGGCTCTTCATGCATACCTCTGTATAACTGGCAAAGAGATACTGAAAGCAGGTTAAGTTGAACAAGTAGAGCTTTATCAAACACTGAGTACCATTCTATTCGTGTGTCTGAGTTGCTTCCAGCCTAACTCCCTGCATTCCTTGTTCCTCTGGTGTCCACTCAATAACTATCCCTCCAGGGAACAGGTGTTCTCTGTATCTAGTTCTATTGATCATGATTCATCTTCCCTATTTTACATTTAAAATAAATAATTAATGCCCAGAACTCCTACACTGTGTCCCCTTGGACACAGGTTGCTAGCACATAGCCAAATTGGAATCTCATCTTTACCGACTCAGCTGGCTCCATAATCTGAGATATTCTGGTCTGCTCAACAGGCAATCACACTGGGAGTGATCGATCTCTGTCTCCCTGTCACCCGTCTCCAAGCCTAGCAAACTTTCTCTCTGTGGAGTCTCCTCCCTCCCTCTGGGGTTGGCCTCCCAATGGTTCTCTGTCTCTCCACTCTGTGATTATTTCTCTCTACTAGGTGTTGTGTCTCCTTACATGTAAGTAAGGCTATGTCTACACTGGCAACTGAATGACAAAACTTTTGTCTTTCAGGAGGTGTTAACTCCTGCCCGCAACCCCAGAAAGACAAAAGGTTTGCCAACGACAAGCGCTGGTGTGAACAGCGCTTTGTTGGCAGGAGCTTAACCCCGCTCATTGGGGGTGTAAGTTTTATGTCGGCAGGAGAGCTGACAAACAGTGGCTACACTGTGCGGCTTTTAGCGCCATGGCTGTAGCAGCACAGCCATGTTGCTAAAAGGTGTGTAGTGTAGACATAGTTTAAGTGTCTCCTGTTCCTTCGCATCACTTTTCCCCCTTGCATAGTTATCTCCACTGAGTGCATCATGACTCCTTTAGTCCACTCCTTCTGCAGTCTCTTTATTGGCTGGATCCTCAGTCTGTTGGCAATTTTCACAAATGATTCCACTTTAACATTACTCTGTGGCTATGCTGACCAGGTGGTGTGGTGGTCAAAGTCCTATTTGAGTGCAAATTCATTGAATTCTTCCCAGGCAAATTGGGACTTTTGTTGGTGAATACACCATCTGGAATGCCATATCTTGCAAAGCTGGCATTCAATTTGCCAATCATCGACTTGTTTGTTGTATCAGGTAGGGCACTGACCTCCCAATTACACTGGACTGTTATCAAATACTGCTTTTCCTTGAAGTCCTCTCCCACCTTTTCTTATGCTCAGGCACCTCATGTAATAACTCTCTCTTCTGCTAGCAGTTATCAGACAGCTGGCACATATCACATCCTTCTATCAGGGAGCCGAGTTGTGTATCCATTCCTAGCCAGTAAACACAACACAAGCCCATCTTAGAGAGCGGTCAATGTGCAGGTGTGAGTCATGCACTTTTTTTGCATGGGGTTCTTACATAATCAGGCAGTGAAACGGTTCTCAGTCTTCAAAATATGATTCTATCCTGCATTCTTGAGCTCATCTTTAATCTGAAAAGATGATTCTGCTCCTACTATTACTTAGCTTTTGTCTTCTGGTCACTCTGCTAGTATTGCTGTCTTGACTAATGTTGTTGAATGTTATTTTCTCTAGCCTCTTTGATTTCCATCAGCTTCACTGCTGTAATTAGGAGATTGAGGCATGTTAATGGATTCACTATGTCCTGATCTCCTTCCCCCAACTTGCTGATGCTGGCTACATATGTCCTGCTCAGAGAGTCAGCTAACACCAGGAAACATCCTGGACAATATTTGATCTCAATCTGATAGCATTGGAGGCTCATCAACATGTGCTGCAATCTCTTTGGAGCACTAAGAAGGGGCTTTGCCATGATTGCCTCTATGGGTTTGTGGTCTGATTACACTGTTACTGAGTAGTCATAGTGGTAGTGTACTGATGGACTCGTTCCATTCCAAATATCAAGCTCTTTTACTATTTGAACATACCCCTGTTCAGTCTCTCACAAGACCATGCTGGCACAAGTGACCAGTTTCTCCTGCAAACGAGCTATACCCAATACTTTCTCTCATGGATCATACTGGAGTTTCAGGGGCTCTCCTGGCTCACAGTACTTCAGGACAAGGGTATCAGTTATTTGTTCCATTGTGTCAAATTTTTGCTATTGGAAACCTGCAATGTCCCACTCCACTTTCTGCCCTATCAGATGACGAATGGGTTCTGCTAATGCAGCCAGGTGTAGACAGAAAATTGATCAATCCTATGATGTGCTGTACCTCCTTTTACATCAATTAAAGCTGGCATGTCTGACTCACTTGATCTTGTTGGGATCTGCTTTTAGTACTTCTGCTGTGATTAGCTGTCCAACATCTCATCTCATGCTGTTTGAGTTGCATTTTTTCTGGGTTGAGTTTTATGTTCTTATTCCTGCATCACTGTAGAAAGAGCTTGTAGTTCTCTGTGATGATCTTGTTCAGCTTCTGTATCAATGCTTCCTTCATCTACAATGAGGATATCATCTGCAATTATTTTCACACCAGCAAGTCCTTCCAGTGCTTGAGAGAGTCTTCTCTGGAAGACCTCTGGGGCTGGGCTTATACCATTTGGCAGGCACATCTGTAGCAACCAAATGGTATTTCAAAATCTGTCACAATGCTGGACCCTTCATCCAGGCTTATGTTGCAACACCCATTCCTCACATCACAGACCATAAAGATTCTGGATTTGGAAAGTTCTGGCAAGAGATCATGTAGCAGCATCCCCGTAGGGCCCTCCTGGCTCTTGCCCCACTGGGCTGAGAAAGTTACACAGAAACCTTTTGGTGCAGTGCTCACCTGGTGCTTTTATTTACAGGCTGTGCTCCCACCACCTTTGCACCATACAAGTAGTCCCCTTCTTGCAGTCCACCAGCAGGGGAGAGTGGGCAAGCTATCTCTCTCTGCTTCCCCTCACTGCCTTTCCTCTCCTGCAGCTTTCCTCTTTCCAACGCCTCCCTCCACCCCGCCTTCCTTCCCCTGGGGCTCTTATCGAGCCCCAGCCTGATGAGGCAGCAGCTGTTCAAGCTTCCCCAATCAGGGCCAGGTGGTCTACCCAGCTCCAATTCACCTCCCTTAATTGGAGCTGGGTAGACTTAATTGGAGTGACAGAGGGTTAGCTAAGCAGAAAACCCTGTCACAGATCATCAATTGTGGGCAGTGGATAGTAGCATCTTTTCAAAGCCCAGTTCACTGGCTTTGGGTCTATGTAAATGTGTAATTTGCCTGGTGGCATCTTTACCACCACCATGCTACTTTTTCCAGATGGTACGTTATGACTTACTGTCTTCTTCGAAAGGTGATCAGGCTAGATATAGGGTGCATACTCTCTCCCAAATTTTGCTGCCTTTTACTATTCTGTGTTATCCTACACCTTTCTGGCTTCTGACCGCAATCTGTGCCAGGTCTGAGTTCAGTTTCAAAACAAAGATGTCTTATTTATGCATGAGGCAGAGCTACATGATACCCCTGCTCTGCAGACTGCCTTCTTGCACATTGAATTACATAGGCCACTGGAATTTTCCTTCACGAGAAGCAGTTTCCACTATAGGGTCTACTTCCAATCACAGCCTTCATTGGAGGCATATGCTTTTAAAACATTGGCATATGCTTTTAAAATTCTCTCCATTATCCATGGGACTTTCCCTTTTGCTTCTTGCACTGCACCTATATACTTCTAACACTGCACCCTACCAAATTTATGGTATGCATGGCTGTATTCCCCAAGAGGGGTCTGTGGTGCTTGCCATCCACTAACACCACAAGCTTCAGTTGGTACCATCTCTTATTTTGGGGGGTTAGTTACTATAAGGTCACATTTTGTTATGGGCTGCATTATGATCTCACTGTACATTATTAGAATGTGCCTACTTTTTGTAATGGATGTGCTCAAGCCCAATTTCCTCTGAGGAATCACATTGCAGGAAGCCTCGCTATCCAGCTGAAAATGCACAGCATGTTTCCTTATTAACATCGTTGTGCGCATGAAAATTGGTATTTTCCCTTGTTGCTTTCCTGTTCCAACAGCTTGAACCTGATATAATCTTAGACTTAAGGAGAGAGAATAATGATGTCATCATGGCTGTCTGATGGGAGTGTGTGTATATATAATTTGCCTAACAGCTTTGTACAACTCAAACATATCTTACCTACAGTGACATTAACATTAAGAATGACTAAATAAAAATAGCATTTATAATTCAAAGTTGTAAAAACAAAATATTTTCAATTAAGTTTTACACAGCACAGCATCAATCAGATTTACAGTGATTTAAAGAAAATCAAGTGAAAAATATATAATTCACATTGCCTTGATTTAAAAAAAAAAAAAATCAATCCACGTTGTGAGAAACTCAAAGAAATAAAAATCCAAAGCAAGACAAAGAAGCAAGATACCTCTTCACAAATAATTTCTGTCTCTGTATAGTTAAAAATTGAGTTGTGTTCTTCACGTAAAAGCAGAGATTCAACCATTTATTACACACAAGGAATACATAGCACAGTACTTACTGTTTGGTCACAGAAAGATATCATTTTATTCATTCAGAGAATTTGCAAATACATGTTATTAGCAGAGTAAAAAATAGTCTAAAATGGGTCCTTTACGAAATTTACCATAGACCATTTTTGTCCCAAATGATCTCATGAATAAGATATAGGCTCTTCAAACTTCCTATACAATTAAAACTAATTGATATACTATGTATAAGCTACACATAAAAACTTTGTTTTGGATGAATAGTCATTTTTTGCAGATATTCCTCATAGCTGAAAATTTCTGCTTCAGCTTGGGATGATTAATAGGATAGACTTCCACAAAGAACAGCCCTGTTTCAAAATGGTTATTGCCTTGTATTGTTCCCAACAGCAGTCAATCCAGACTGCCCTATACTGAGATGGCCCCTTACAGCAAGGGAGACAGCAATTTGGTTCAACTCTGACAGTGACATCAAGAAGAGCGGGGGGGAATGGAAAAAGAAAATCTCTTTAAAATCAGACATATTTAACATAGAACTATAAACACTGTTATGCACTAATCAAAACTGTATAATTATTGCATGGTCTGTGTGTTGTCCTACTCCAGGGGTCGGCAACGTTTGGCACGCGGCTCGCCCGCGCCGCTTCCCGCCGCCCCCATTGGCCCGGGACGGCAAACCGCGGCCAGTGGGGGCCGCAATCGGCCGAACCTGCCGCGTCAGCAGGTAAATAAAACTGGCCCGGCCTGCCAGGGTACTTACCCTGGCGAGCCGCATGCCAAACGTTGCCGACCCCAGTCCTACTCTAACATGTCTGGACCTATTAAATTTGGCCCTAACTCTTACAAACTTAGTAAATTAATGCTGACGTTGGGGATAATTACAATGTTTTTACCCTTACTTTACTGATATATACTCTCAATCATAACTCCGTGCAGGGATGAAAGTAAAATGAAGCTCTTACCTGTACGGGGCCAGCTCTGCTGCCCCCCGCCCCCCCGGAAGGGGCAGAACCTCAGGCAGAAGGGGCGGGTCTGGGCTGGGGGGGTCAGCGTCCCCCAGCCAGCCAATCTGTGTTTCCTGGCCCGCACCGCCTGGGGCTCCAGCGGTGATTTAAAGGCGGCAGAGGCAACCAGAGCCCCGGGCCCTTTAAATCGCGGCCCCGGGGCAGCTACTTCATTTGCCGCCACCCCCTCCCCCCGGCGGTGGCCGGGCGTGGCGGGGGGGCAACGATGTTAAAGCACTGCCGTTGCAGCACTTTAAAGTCAGCAGTACAGGCCGGTATCGGCAGCTACTTTTTACCGGTACACCGTACCGGCCCATACTGCCTTACTTTCACCCCTGCTCAAGTGTGTATTTGAAATGTGTTTTATATTACACACATTTTAATTGTATTACAAGGATTTGCTCACAACGAAACTGTGTGAACTTATTGTCTTTACTTACCTCCCTAATCCTTGTTATTTCCAATCATTATGTCATGTCAGATAATAATTGTACCGTAAGTTTTTGTTTTGTTTTTGGGGGAGTGGGGTGAGAGGCACTCTTCAGTGTATGCTATAAAGTGCATAGCACTTCTATATCTTGTAAAAACAACAATCTTCTGCACAAGTAGGTTAAGGGGAACTAGGCTTTATGGACCAAGTCACAGGAAACTTCAAAAACAAATGCAAATTCCAAAGTGTACTTGTGATGTCACTTCTATCAAAACAAGATTGTTTGGCCCAGTAAGCTTTATCAAGCGAGAAGAACAAACTTATGAGGGTGAGAACAAAACATCTGATAGTGAGCATCAGCCACAAGAAAATATGCACCACTGGACACAGTATATAAAACCATCACCCCAAAAGATGAAAGAGTTGGCAGTTATGAACAACTGAAAACACTGGGTTAGAATGGAAATCATCATGCAAACTTAAGTGGCCACTGCTGTTCCTGTTATAAGTAGAAGGTTTTACAAGTTCAAAAAACAAATTAAGTAATTGAAGGCTTACAGATCTTCAGAACACGGGGGGAGGGGGGGGGAGTTAAAATACTTACAGAAAATAAAATATTTTAAGGGAAAATACTGCTGTAAACTAATCCATCTCCTTTGCAGGATAGATAATTCACATTTCACTCCTCTGACTCAGTCAACAGACAGCTCTTACATTTCCCCCTTCTAGGTGTAATTATGCAATTCTTATCTACATCTTCTTATACCTGTTTGAGTGTTGATAGGTTTAACTGGTAGTCTTTTTTTTTTTTTTTTTTTTTTTTTTTTTTTTTTTTTTT
>NW_020664389.1:1605464-1621540 GCF_002925995.2 Terrapene triunguis
GTATGTAAAGCTTTTTTAGTAACTGACTCTGATAAGCTGTTTATTTTTAATGTCTAGCCCTCTTCCTCTTTGTGTGGCTAAAACATGGTCAGTCTCTGAAGTTCTTTTAAATTTATGCCAACAGGTTTGTTTGTTTTCTGCAACACTAGCTGTGTTCAAAGTTATCTCAGCTATTTGATTGTCCACCACCTTTCTGTAATGATTATGAGTTTCCTTGCTGGTCTTTTTAGGGATGATATTCCAATAGCAGACAGCGCTTTAAAAACAGTGTCACACTACCTTACAGAAAAAAAGCAATTTCCCCAATTTGTAATATAGCAGTGGCTGCCAAACTGTTACATTCACCATTAATGGTCTGCAGGACACTTGGTGGCGATCTGTGGAGAACTGGCTGGTCACACAGCAACTGGAAACAAGGAGGAGAATCTCTACTACATAGCTGGACAAAACACCTGTCAGTGATAGTCTAGGTTTACTAGGTTCTGCTTCAGCACAGGAGGCTGGACTTAATGACCTCTTGAGGTGCCTTCTGGCCCTATATTTCTATGATTATTCTATATGTGTGAATTATTCATTACAGAGTTTTAGCATAGAATCTGCACTCAGTGAAAGCGGCAAGCCAGCCTCATTGCTTCCACTAGTGTTCTACTATGCCATGGTCAACAAATAGAAAAGCTGATGCTCTAGTCTACAGGGGCGGCAAGCTGCAGGGGGTGGCGTGTTGGTCACTGTGAGGGCGGCAGTCAGGCGGCCTTCGGCGGCATGCCTGAGGAAGGTCCGCCGGTCCCGCGGTTTCGGCGGTAATCAGGCGGTGGCTACGCCGAAGCCGCGGGACCGGCAGATCACCAGCAGAAACGCCGCCGAATCTGAGTGATTGCGGACCACCCTCAGGCATGCTGCCAAAGCCCGCCTGACTGCCGTGCTTGGGGCGACAAATAACATAGAGCCGCCCCTGCTAGTCTAATCACTATGACAGGGAGTTCTGAGATGTCCACATACCTGTGGAAGTGACTTAGTGACATTTTGATTTATTGTCTTCTTTGGAAGGTGAGCAGGCTAGATGAAGAGTGTATATGCTCTCCTAAACTTCGTCTTCTTTTAATATTCTGTGTTCTCCCACACCTTTCTGGCTTCTGACTGCAATCTGTGCCAGGGTTCAGGTCGGTTTCAAAACAAAGAAGTTTTATTTATGTCTTAACTCCCTTGCATGAGCCAGAGCTACAGCTATATACATTATACAAACACACAGAAGTTTCAAATATCTAGTTTAGAATATCTCTGCACAGGAATCATTTAATTTTTAGACATTTATAGAATAGTCCCCATTTCAGTTGTAAGAAGGGAAAAAACAGCAGTTTTTGATGCAGACATTTGTTTAACTTGAAACCATAAGCAAGATGTCACCTGGGGGGAAGAGGAAAAGAATAAAGCCCATGAGTCACAATGTCAAATCACAATCCATGATTTAATCAACATTTGTCATAACAACTGATATGCTCAAAAATCCAAAGGCAGTGGAGGTTTTGGGTGTTCAGGCCTTTTACATACACCATAAATTAGACACTCTTCCTTATCAATAGCATAAACCTAAAGAAGCTAAAATGATGCATTACGTTTTCCATTTAACATTTCAAAACACCAAAGTAAGTGCATTACAACACTTGTTTCCCGTTCTGAACTGGAGATGGGGCCATTCATAAGTCCAAGAGGGACCCAACTGATGCAACAAATGAAGCATCTGCTCAAAAGTGCTAGTAGGGCATCCTGCTGTTCCAAAAGTTAGTCACACACAGCTTTCCTAATAGAACAGGCCTGTCCCTGAAAGAGGTAGGCATGATCTTCCCAAAAGCAGGAGGTGCCTGTTGGCCCTTTACACAAGTTATGCGCATACTCCCACCCAAAGTAAGTATGTGTGCTACATTTCATGTTTGAAAAAGATTTCACGTACTTTCAGGGACAAAGCACAAGAGTCTCATGATCTATAGTCAGAGAGCTCTCTGACTAGCTGTGGTTTTAAACATCTTCCCACTGACTCAGATCTAAATGTAAGACTTAGCTCTCAGAGACACCACATGGATTTTTGACACACAAGAACTCTGTGGGTCCATAAAAAACAGTGAATGGATTAAACTCCTACATATATTAGTTTATTCCCCAATCTCCATTACAAAGATGTATAAATACAAGCCATTGTGACTAATACAGAATAAAAATAAGTGTATGTAAGTTGTTTCTAAAAATGCGAGGGCACCAAAAGTGATGTGACATGTTGCATCCTTTTGAATGAAGCAAATGGCACACCACATTCTGGGTTGTCTACCATGCTATAACAGAAGTGGCACATCACAGATTGTTTCCAGTTAAAAACTTGGCTTTTAGGTTTTTTTTTTTTTAAACTGTGCTTTGTTTTGTTTTTTAACAGATTGAGTTACTGTTTCCAGAACATGCTATATATTTTATTTCATTTCCTGTTTAGCTAAACAATACTTTTAGCAGCGTAGAGATTTAGACTAAGATTTCACTGGAATTATGCCAACAAAAAATCTATCCCTTTATATTTGTCATAGATACAATATCCTCAGTTGCACCCATTTATACCCAAAAGAATCATTTTGGCTGCAGGGGTAAAATTAAAGGCAGAGTTTAGCTATTATTGTCCATCGCTATTGTAGGCAATTATATACAATATGAGAAATTCTCACCCCATTGGAATCAATGAACAAACTCCCATTAACTTCAGTAGGGCCAGAATTTCACCTTATTAAAGGTTAGGAAGCTGGTCTTAGGTTGTATACAAAAAAATTGATTTAATTGGCTTCTTTGTATCTCTCATTATCATACTATCAAAGCACCAGACACCTGTTAATGAATAAATGTTTCCTAATAACACCTCAGCGTGGTAGGGCAGTGGTAGGTCACTCTCCTTTTACTAAAAACTAACATGGACAGAGGACTTCTAATGTTCACAGAGGAATTCTTCTGGCAGAACTGGAAATAGAATCCTGATCTCCCAATCCCAGTCCAGAGCCTTAACAAGAGGCTCTCTTAACAAGAGATTTCTTTCTTCCACAAGGAATATGGTAGATACAAAAAAAAAAAAAAAAACCACCCATGTAGAGAGACATATTTGGATATGCATCAGGTGGCACAACACAATATAAAAAGGGGCAGCAACGTTAAAGTTCCCATTCCATTTTTTAGACATTCAGAATTCTCTTTTCAGTTGATAATGTTCATACTACGTATCTGCTTGAAGGTAATCTTTTTGGAAGTCTGAGCAACACTGGTTCAGCTATTTTTGAGCATTAATAGAGTAAAAAGAAAAAAAGAAAAAATAAGACCACCCTTATCCAACCTCTGCAGCTGAAACAGCCGAGTTAGTGTTTTGAAAGCTGAAATTTAGGGGGAAAATAGCTCTCTATGAAGAGAAGTGTCCTTCGTTGTTCTCATGAAAATTAGTTTTATGAATTATGAGCCTTCCAAAAAAATTGCCGACTGAACATGCACACTACGTTTTTTTCCCCTAAGCTTGAGAAGTACTCATCTAAGGGAGGATTTCCTGAGCATGCATGTTTGGCTAAATTAGCTATGTACTGAAAAAAGTAATGAAATAGGTTACTGCAAATTGGTTTGGACAGCTGGGGCTGAGAGAAAAGTGCCTATTGCCCTGCACAGGAAGGGCAAGATTAAGGCATAGGCACTATAGACTTGTGCCTAGAGCCAGATCTCCTGGAGTCACATGATGAGATCAGAATCTCAGCTTTCCATTCTAAAATATGTATTTTGCCCTCCTGGATGTTAAGAAAGGCTTGAAAACATGACTCAGGAGTCAATGCTTGTCTGAGTTTGCAGATCGCCTGAGATATCAACTGTGAGAGGTGCAAACTGCCCCATTCATCTTTCTGAAACTTGCAGCCGCCTAACGAGGACCTGTGCTGGCACTTTGTGGGTCAGCAATGTCGCATGGTCATTTGGTTCAAAAACTGACAACAGGTCGGTCAAAAATGTAAGGAAATCTTTCTGATTAAATGTAGTCTTACATCTATACTCAAGACTGCCCACACTGGTACAGATTTAAAAAAAAAAAAGGAGGATCCAGATGTAGTAGGAACTAGTTCATACCCATTACCTTTGCTAAAAATGAGAAGTTTGAAATCAGATGGTATTTGACAAAGTTAATATCGAAAGACTTTTAACTAAAGAAAAAAAGCATCGGTGACTGGTGCTGGTAGTTTTCCCTCCTATAGGGAGGTATTAACAGCTCTCATAAACAATGGGTCTAATGACTCGTCACTGAATTCTCAAAGTCTAGAACATTCTACTATTGACTATTTTGTCACAAGATGTCATGTAGAAAGCATAATGCCAATGTGTAAAACAAACCTGTGACCACTCGAGTTATGTTGCAAGACAACCTTTTTTCAGAATCCCTTATTTTAGGAGGTTGGTATGGAAAAACTCGAAACAGATCATGTATGTGTAGAAGAGGACTGTCTAACAATAAAATTAGAAGCATTAGCAGGATTATGAGCACACAGAGTTAATTAGGTTTTGGGGGTTTTTTTACATAAGTTCTTCAGCTCTATCTCTGTAAATATTTAGAATTCCAGGGGAACCTGATAGCTTTACTTTGCAACTTAAATACTCTTAATGTGAGCTATTTTTAGTAGAATGTGTATATATAGATATATTTATACAAATAGTAGGCTGAAATCTCCAAACGCATACATTAAAAGAAAGCAACATTGATTCCTTTCTGCATTCAAAAGCACAGGGGGGGAAACAAAAACCAAAAAACCCCACAAAAAGTCTTGTCTACTGTTTCTGAACAAAGTAGACAAAACAGAGCCCATACCCAGAGGAAATAGCCTTCAAAGTGGAATTTCACTAATGATATATTTTCCAATGAAGCTCTCCACTGTAGAGATTCAACAAAACTAAACATTGCTGAATATCAAATCTTCCTAAAAAACTAATTTTTAGAGTGTGCAAACTTTTAGCTGTTTATTACTGCACCATCTTTATATGAAAGTTGTGCATAGTGTGCTCTAAATTCCCAAGTTATGTTATATATTAATCAGTTATTTGAAGTAGCTCAATACAGTACATAACTGTTCTACAAGTGTGGGGATGCCCTCCTGGGGGGCGGAAAGAGAGGGGAGGAGAGTGTGAAGGACTATCTGGGAAGACACAAAGGTGGACAAATGCTTGGCAGAATCTCAGTTTTTAATTGTGTATTTATGTTATTAAAAATAAGTTTCTGGCTATATGGTTGCAAAGAAGACATTGAAAATATGACTAAATGTAACAGATGCACAGTGAATTTGCAGAGAACCTGAAACAATAGCTCTGAGGTGTGTACTGCTCCTTCCATCCTCAGTCGGTACTAACCCACATGCCAATTATGATACTTTAACTATCAACGTTGTTAGCCATTTCATCGCTTATAGAAGCATGTAAGATGATGTGGGAAGATCTACAAAATCTATTTTGAGGGACTGCTTATTATGGATAGGTCTTTCGTAAGACAGAGATGCTGAAGGGGGATGTGATTGGTTTTATTTTCCTGAAGTGGTCTCAGCTAAATTTGGAAGAGGCTGTTGTATTGTATACTTTATGTCAATCTACTGTTGACAGGATGAATGCAAGAGACAAAATGGGTGAAAGATTAATGAATACAAAATGATTAATTTTGGCAGCTGAAGAAAAGCACCCCTTCCTGGTATTTAAAATAATGATGCTGAGTTTGAGAAGAAAGTTTGAAAGCTAAAAAACTTACAAAGAGAAGAGAAGAGCAGAAGAGTGAGTGGAGCACCCCCCTAGTGCCCTTTTACAACATGGTTCCATTGAGCTTCAGTACATATGTATGTTAATCAGAAAGGGAAAGTGAGGCTTTCAATCACTCATGAAAAATTGGAAAGAGAGGAGAGGCCTACACACCCACGTCAAGAAAGCATCCTTTATTTCAGCACAGCACTTAAGCATACAGTTGACTTTTAGCATATGGTTTAAATGATTTGGAAGTGACTGTGCAACTGCACATCCATTGAGACAGGCTGAAAGCCAATAACAAGAGAGAGAGTACAAGCATGTGCATGCAAAGGGAATGTACTCTCACTTTTGATATGTTTTGGGCTGCTTAAATGCGCAAGTAAGATTGAGTGAAACCAGTTGTTCATGAGACTCACTCAAATTAAAGACAGCTTTACTGGCAATTAGTGGGGAGATTCAAAGAATCTTCAGGAACATTATGAATATAGATGCCTCATTTTTTATGCACTTACTAGCATTATTTATGATACTGAAAGAAAAGGATCAGTTAAACTTTGAATACTGAAGAAGTTGAATATGGTGTGTTCACTACAAATATTACACAACAACATTTCTTGTCTAACCAATTGCTAGCAGCCTGATTTGAAGACAGCTGTATATGCTTAAATATTACCTAGCAGAAAACAAAACAAACAAAACAAAACAAACCTTGGTCCTTTCCCTGTCTTATCTGCATTGTGAGGTAGCCCTTGGTTGAGCATGATGTGCAAGCTCTCAACATTACCCAGGAAAAATGTGAGCACTTCTCTAGCAAGAACAATATTGAAGCACAATTTGTAACCATCAACTATCTGTAATTATTTTACAGAGTAATGCCAAATACAGATTGAGGAATGAAAAAAAATTCTCAAAATAAATGTAAACTGTTTATTTGATACAAACCAAAATAGACCTTCAATCTGTTTGTGTCCAAGATATGCTGGTGATATATATCTAATAATGGCAAAATAAGTGATTTCATTTCTTTCTTAGGAATTACAATAAAGAGCAGAACTGTTGACTTCATATAGCACCTTGTTGAAATATATACATAATGTAGGAGGATCTGCAGTGTCAGAGAAAACAAAGAAAAAAATTCTGTTTGTTATATGCCAGCCAGATGCTGTTTGTTTCATTTTATGAGAAGTAATCCTCCATGATTCTAGCCTTGTGTTACTACCCAGACATATTTGAATTGCATCCAGAGTTATAGCTGCTCTTCTGTTGCCATGCTGATTTCCCCATGCAGTTTTACTTGTAATTAACACTTCATGCACATTAATTATGCTACACTATAGAGTCTAGCTGATATTTACCACCAAAAATAAAACCTGAAACCTTTATGTGATGATATTCCCTGACAACTAAACTAGTATTTCAGATTGAGGAATGAAAAAAAAAAAAATCTAAATATTGACATTCAAGGAGGAAATTTCCCCCCCCCCCCCCTCCAGAACTGGGTATGGGGATTTAGCTGTTCATTCTTCATCAAAACCTGAGCTCCAGAGCTCGAACCTTTTTGCATGTTTACAGCGTAAATAGAAAAGTGATCAATAGTGTTAATCAAAAAGTTATTCAATAGAATACATTCAATAGGGCTTTATAAATATCAATAATATCAAAAAGTATGAAACTATGAACCATTTTATACTACAGAATTTAATGTTTTGGTAGTTAACTATTGAACCATATGGGGTCAGGTTTGGGGGGAAAACGATTTTAACTTCTTTTTTATGATGTAAGTCAGTAGATAGATTCAGACGCAGCCATACTCAGAGCCCTGCAGATACACACTTTTTATCCGCATCAGATCTGCAAAAATGATCCACGGATATCCGCATCCATATCCAAAGATATAAGAAGATATCCGCAGATTTGCAGGGCTCTGCATACTCAGACCTTCAAGCAATGACAATTATTTTCCAGATTTGTTTTTAAAAGTCATCTTAACAAAAGACCTCTTTGGTGTAAATCCTTTCCTGAGTGTTCTGTCAACATCTTTCAACATGTCTGTATCAAGCTATTGTATAAACAGATCCTGTTTCAGTTGTGGTTTTTTTAAGCACACTTTTTATATTTGTTCAGGTAACACTGTGCTTTTGCTGAAAACTAAAAATCCCACCAAAAGATCTTTATTTACTACATGATATATTAATATCCTCTTTATTTACAAAATCAGAACAAGTTTAGCACAATACAATGACTTATTAAAGTTCTAGCATGAGCTAACGCTGCCCATCTGAGTAACCTGAAGGGCATTGCTTCAAGGAGTTCATTATGGCTATCAAGTGAATTTGACAATTATTAAGTCATAAATTGATAATAAGCAACATTAATTTGGGCCATTATCTACATTATTTTGTTAGAGCATTATGCAAATCAAAGCATTTGTTTTCAGATATTATACTTTTTGTTGCTATTGAATACAATATAATTTCAAATAAGTATTTGAATCCTTTCTGTATATTGCATTCTCTTAAATTACAATCATTAAGTCATAAGAATAGATGACTGAAGTATATTTTGCCTTGTAGATTTAAAATAATAACCAAACTGATAAGAGTGCAGGAAAAAAATGATTTTTAGAATACAAGCGCAAAATCCATAAAGAGCAGCGACAGAGAGAGAGAGAGATACAACTACTAACACGACAAAATCATCTTTATCTTGTACAATTATGGTAATACTAGCAGATTAAGTTCAATATGTTCTATTGTTTTTTCAAGTAGACTAAGGTCTTGCATCAGGATGAGGACATCAATGTGAGTTTTGCCACAGATTCAATAAGTGCACGATTAAGCTCTAGATCTCAAGATGTAATTCATTACAAGATAATACACCTCTACCCCGCTATAACGCGACCCGATATAACACGGGTTCGCATATAGCGTGGTAGCAGCGGGGCTCCGGCGGCGCTTTAAAGGGTCTGGGCTCCGGCTGCTGAGGGGAGCCCCGGGCCCTTTAAATCACCGCTGGAGCCCTGCTGCCGCTACCCCGGGGCTGCAGCAGCGGGGCTCCACCGGCGATTTAAAGACATTTATATATATATAACGATGTTTCACCTAGAACGCGGTAGGGATTTTTGGCTCCCCACGACCGCGTTATATTGGGGTAGAAGTGTATTTCCACTGAACCACTGTAAACTGTAATTATTTCTCAAATATAAGCAGCACTGAAACTAAAGTATTCCAAGGCTAGTTACAGCATCTTGCTTAACTGAACAAAATAAAATAATAATAATAATAATAAAAGTTACACTACAACTTACTTTGGAGGAAAATACCATAAGATTTGTTTGCCATATTGTGAATGTACTGTCAGTCAATACACCTCTACCCCAATATAATGCGACCCGATATAACACTAATTCGGATATAACGCGGTAAAGCAGTGCTCCGAGGGGGTGGGGCTGCGCACTCTGGTGGATCAAAGCAAGTTCGATATAACGCGGTTTCACCTATAACGCAGTAAGGTTTTTTGGCTCCTGAGGACAACGTTATGTCGAGGTAGAGCTCTACTTCTAAAATATACCCATTCTGAGATAGGAAGGAGAGTTTGAGTACTCTAGATCAGAGAACTGCACTTTTAGCTTTACTCCTAATATCATCAGCACACTAATTTCCGACTTACTAATTGTCATGCTTGCTCTGTAAACTTACAGCTCCAGGTATTTTAGATTTAACAGCCCATTTTCCTTGTTTTCCTTGGATAGTCACTTGAGAGTTGATCTTATGAGGGGCTTCCATTGACTTTGATGGAAGTTGTGTGTTCTGAGCCCTTTCTGGGATCGGGCCTTCTGGCAAGATGATTCCCCCCATTCCCCCCCCCCCACCCATTTCTATCAGCATTTTATGGGCCCAGCTCTGCTTCCACTAACAATGAATTTTTAGTGGGATCAGGATCAGGTCTTAAATCCATTCTGGAATTTAATTTGACCACCTCACACACAAACCACACAAACTGAAAGAAGCTCAGCTGCTCAAAATGCTGCCCATAGTGTGCTGGGAAGGAAATGGAGGAGCCAGAACTAAGCTACTTTCAAGTCTGTGTTTAGAAACAGAAATCTGATGCTGAACAATTCTCCTAATTTAGGTTTCTAAAAGTTCCTTCATTTTAAAAGAAGTCTACTTGTATCTGACGTGCTACAGCACGCAATGGCCTGAAGAGGGAGAAAATCATTTCCCGTTGAAATTTGGCAGCTTGGGGCCAACAAGAAGTTCAGAACTGGTTGAACTTCACAAGAAAGCTGTGATTCTGCTCCTGTACAGATGCTTTTCCCAACAATTTCATGAGACAGCTGGGCTTTCTGTTTTTTTGTTGTTGTTTGTTTGTTTTTAAACCTTCACTCAAGTTAAGGGTTTGCTTACCAGCTTTTGAGAGATGTAAAGTTGCACTACCCCAGGAGGAATTTTGGCAGGCAGAATTCCACTGAGTTCCCCAATATTCAGGAGGTAGGATGTTTGTTGTTAACCACATTTCAGAGCCTGAAGAATGACTTCTCCACAGCCCCACCCCAAAGCCACTGTGCACACAGCCATTGCTGCTGACTAGTGGGGAAGAGAGATGAGGTCATGTTCTTTACTCCTTTCTGGTCTTCCCAAACCTTTAGTCTGATCCCCACCCGAAGACTCTAGTAGAGAGAAGGCCAATTAAAAGTTTCTCATGTCGGGTGTCTTCGGAAGGCTCATGATGCACTGAGCATTGTTATACTATTTTATAGGCTCTAATTTCATGTATATAGTTATGAGGCTGAAAATGTGTCTTCATGGCTTAAAACAAGCCCAGGCAAAAACCCTCCAAGAGCAGAGGGGCAGTTCACATCTCATTAGGGCATGTATGGGGCAAACCCAGCCAAGCCTCACAGGAACAAAGGACACTGGCCTAGAAAGCAACAAAGGATCTATTGGACTCTCAAGTGAGTCACCCCTCTTCCTCTGGTCAGTTTGGGACTACGATGAGATAATCCTCACCTGACCCTGAAGGCGGGGGGGAGGGCGCCAAGAGGGAAGAAATAACATGATAAAAGGGAGAGACATTTGCCATGCTCTTCCTCTCTCTTCCACCTCCATCTACAGACATCACCACCAAGCAACTGAAACACTGATCAAAGGGGAGAGCCTGGCTGAACGGCAACCAGACAGCCTGTGGTGAGAAGCATCTAAGTTTGTAAGGACACTGAAAGTGTTAAGATCAGCTTAGAATGTGTTTTGCTTTTATTTCATTTGACTTATAATCACTTAAAATCTATCTTTGTAGTTAATAAACTTGTTTGTTTATTCTACTGAAGCAGTGTGTTTGGTTTGAAGCATGTCAGAGACTCCCCTTGGGATAACAAACCTGGTACATATCAATTTCTTTGTTAAATTGACAAATGCATATAAGCTTGCAGTGTCCAGCGGGCATAACGGGACACTGCAAGATGGAGGTTCCTAGGGTTGTGTCTGGGACCGGAGATATTGGCTAGTGTCATTCGGTTGCATAATCCAAGGAGCAGCTTACATGCCAGAGGCTGTACGTGAACAGCCCATGGGTGAGGGTTCTCACAGCAGAGCAGGGTAAGGCTGGCTCTCAGAGTCAAGAATTGGAGTGACCTAGCAGATCACTGGTCCAGATAACACCAGGGGAACATCACAAGGGGAAACACTGCATTTACTTTAATAGACTTTAGAGAGTCATATTATAGTGTCTGCCAGCAGTGAATGCTCTAGGTAAGTTTGCAAAGGCACTTTCATATTATTTTCATTCATGTTTCAGAAATTACACCGCAGGCATCAGAGGATTACATTTCTATAGCTTCATTCCCCACAGGACTTGGTGGTACATTAGTAGTGCCCAGTCTTCCAGTATTTGAGCAGACAGAAGGAAACCAGGTGACATTCTTATTGTGATTTGGCATTTTCATAAAGGATTTGTTTGGCTCCTTTTTAAATTGAATCGTATCACTTTACATAAAGGAAATCCAGAGAAAAAAAAGTTAAAATGTAGCAATAACAATCATTATTTCTTACTGTATATTAAAAATGGGGCACATATTGCTTTGAATTTCCTGCTTCTTAAAGCCTGATTATGTATAGTGATCATTTATTTCTTTGAGTTTAAACAAATCCAGGATTTCCCTGTATTAGATTATGTATATCGCATCATGAACCTCCATGCATTATGTTTATGCTGTTCAATTTACATAATCTTTGGGAATTAAACAGGTTCCACTCACTTTCCTTTGTGATATTTTTGAGCAGTTAAACATGCTAATATGCTAGTTATAGTGTAATAATTGATAACCAGGCCAATTTTGGCACAGTTATAGGGTGAATGCAGTTAAACACGCAAACAGCATAGTATAACTCTCACTCTTGATTGTCTTGTTAAGTGATCCTGTTCTATAGAGTTAAAGATTAACATTAACCAACAGTTACCATACTGTTCTATCTGAGATAGAACAATTTTCCTTAACATTGTGCTTTTCCACCGCATGATAGCATGAAAAATATGCACAATTTTTAAAACTACTACCAGTTTCTTTTAATAGCATTAATCACTATGCAAATACTGTACTTATTTACCATGGAATACATGAAGAAAACAGTGCTAAAATAATACATGAGCATAGAAGCCCTAGAGTGTGAAAAAGACAGATGGCATCCTATTATGGCACAATAGTGTGCAGGGCCGCTGAGAGCGGGTTCAGGCCCTGGTGAAAAAAAATTTTCGGGCCCCCCAGCAAGGGCGGACCGGCTAAACAGGGCCAACGAGAGCGGGCGAGGAAGCCGGGGAAGCTGGGCCCCCTTCCGGACCGCCGGGCCCCGGAAATTTGTACCGGCTTCCCCCCCACACCCCACCCCCTCGTCGGCCCTGTGTGTCCTGGCACTAATAGATGGTCACATATCATAATAAAAGGGGACATGGGTGGCTGAAAGAGAGACCTATCTCGCCTCAAATACCTAAATACATATTGGTGACATATAAAGAGATACTAAGTAAGGCAGACATAATCCACTGCGCACACACTACCATTGCCAGTAAGTGTTACTATAGTTTTAATGAGGAGGTTATCCCTGCTGTGATACGCCCACATCTTGAATCCTGTGTACAGATGTGGTCTCCTCATCTCAAAAAAGATATACTGGCATTAGAAAAAGGGTCAGAGAAGGGCAACTAAAATGATTAGGGGTTTGGAACGTGTCCCATATGAGGAGAGATTAAAGAGGCTAGGACTTTTCAGCTTGGAAAAGAGGAAACTAAGGAGGGATATGATAGAGGTATATAAAAGCATGAGTGGTGTGGAGAAAGTGAAGAAGGAAAAGTTACTTACTTGTTCCCATAATATAAGAACTAGGGGCCACCAAATGAAATTAATGGGCAGTAGGCTAGTTGGGGGGAGGGATAGCTCAATGGTTTGAGCATTGGCCTGCTAAACCCAGGGTTGTGAGTTCAATCCGTGAGGGGGGCACTTAGGGATCTGGGGCAAAAATCAGTACTTGGTCCTGCTAGTAAAGGCCGGGGGCTGGACTCGATGACCTTTCAGTTCAATGAGATAGGTATACCTCCATATATAAAAAAACCTGTGGAACTCCTTGCCGGAGAAGATTGTGAAGGCTAGGACTATAACAGGGTTTAAAAGAGAACTAGATAAATTCATGGAGGTTAAGTCCATTAATGGCTATTAGCCAGGATGGGTAAGGAATGGTGTCCCTAGCCTCTGTTTGTCAGAGGGTGGAGATGGATTGCAGGAGAGAGATCACTTGATAATTGCCTGTTAGGTTCACTCCCTCTGGGGCACCTGGCATTGGTAGACAGGATACTGGGCTGGATGGACCTTTGTTCTGACCCAGTATGGCCATTCTTATGCTGAGAGGAACAGTAAAATGTGTTGCATCACTCAGCGAGCTTGGCAAATGGCAACCTGCCCTGTGATGGAAGCCTGCATCTTGTGTTGCATATATTTCATGGCCTACCTAACTGACCACCACTATACACACTGCAAGTATTTGGCCCACATTTACGTGTCAGTATATTGTTCCACTCAATAATATCTAATCCTATAATATTCCTCACCTCTAATGACAGCATGAGCACCCAGAAGACAACTCTAAGACAAGATAAATAGAAGAAAAATAATATCACATAGTGTAATTATAGGGAATTGTTCATCTAATCAGTTTACATATACATATACACATACACAGAGAGAGAGAGGCTCTGTGCAGCCCAAAAGTTCAAAACATTTATTCATACCAAAATTAATCGGGGTGGCGGGGAGGGTGAACCTGGAGCTATGGACTCAGGTAAAATCTCCATACTCACACTGATGGACCCCTTTGCAGCTGTTGGCACAGGACCACAAGGTCCTAACATACCTACATAATATAACAGGAATAAATGGCCCAGAACTAGAGCGGCTCCAGTCTCTCCTCTCCAGAAGTGATCCATACACTATCCCCACTTCTTTTCAATATCTACATGTGATCACTGTGAGAGATAATGAGACTCCATGGGGTTCATAGAATCATAGAAGATTAGGGTTGGAAGAGACCTCAGGAGGTCATCTAGTCCAACAGGTCATCTAGCTGCCAACATGATACTCAACTACATATCTCATTCTCAACTGATTAAATCACTACTAAGATGTCAGAATGCCCATAGGGAATGAAGCTGTTGGACGACCAGCAGCTGGCTCAAGCTGAACCAAGGAAGATGACAGTGATGCTGGTCAAAAAGGAGAAGTGCTCTGAAGAGCTGCACAAGGCATTGCCTACACCAGGGGTTCTCAAACTGGGAGTCGGACGGGACCCCTCAGGGGGTCACGAGGTTATTACATGGGGGGTTGCGAGCTGTCAACCTCCACCCCAAACCCCGCTTTGCCTTCAGCATTTATAATGGTGTTAAATATATAAAAAAATATTTTTAATTTATTAGAGGGGGTCGCACTCAGAGGCTTGCTTTGTGAAAAGGGTCACCAGTACAAAAGTTTGAGAGCCACTGGTCGACACCTTCCATCAAAGGCATACACCACCCCATTAGTCTAAGCAATGTGAAGCCTCAGGACAGGGTCTTATTTGACTCCTCACTAAGCTTAGTTTCCAAAGATGCATCAGTGGCATCAGCTTCAAAAAATGCATTCTTTCATCTCCATCTTACCAGGAAACCTTGCCTCTTCCTCCCATAAAAAGGTCTGGCCACAGTAATCTATGCATTTATCACCTCCTGGCTGGGTTACTGTAACCCATCATATCTGAAGAATATGCACAAGCCCCAGGTGGTACAGAACATGGCTACCCACCTTAATGGCTCAAGCCACAGTGAGCACACCAATCCTGTGTTCAAGTCACTGCACTGGCTCCCATTCAGCTTCTAATACCACTTTAAGGAACTTTGCTATTGCTATTGTTCTTACATGAACAGTTCTCAGAGCTAACTATGACGTGAGGCAGCATAAAATCCTGTGATAGACCAAAAAAATGTAGGCAACAATGAAGTTATTAAAAATAATACATTTTAACCTCTTAAATTAGGCAGTTTCCTAGAATCATAGGACTGGACGGGACCATGAGAGCTCATCTAGTCCAGTCCCCTGCAATCATGGCAGGACTAAGTATTATCTAGACCAGGGGTCGGCAATGTTTGGCACGCGGCTCGCCAAGGTAAGCACCCTGGCGGGCCGGGCCAGTTTATTTACCTGTTGACACGGCACGTTTGGCCAACCGCGGCCCCCACTGGCCGCAGTTCGCCGTCCCGGGCCAATGGGAAGCCGCGGCCAGCACATCCCTCACCCGCGCCGCTTCCCGCCGCTCCCATTGGCCCGGGACGGCCAGGTAAATAAACTGGCCCGGCCCGCCAGGGTGCTTACCCTGGCAAGCCGTGTGCCAGAGGTTGCCGACCCCTGATCTAGACCATCCTTGACAGGTGTTTGTCTAACCTGCTCTTAAAAATCTCCAATGATGGAGATTCCACAACCTCCCTAGGCAATTTATTCTACTACTTAACCACCCTGACAGTTAGGAAGTTTTTCCTAATGTCCAACCTAAACCTGCCTTGCTGCAATTTAAGCCCATTGCTTCTTATCCTACCCTCAGAGGTTAAGAAGAATAATTCTTCTCCTTCCCCCTCGTTACAACCTTTTATGTACTTGAAAATTGATATCATGTCCCCTCTGAGTTTTTTTTCCAGACTCAACAAATCCATTTTTTTCAATCTTCCCACATAGCTCATGTTTTCTAGACATTTAATCATTTTTGTTGATCTCCTCTGGACTTTCTCCAATTTGT
>NW_020664389.1:1621550-1635084 GCF_002925995.2 Terrapene triunguis
GGGGGGGAAAGGAGCAGGGAAGTGAGGCACATCACTGGATGAATGATGGCATCTCCTTTTTGTCATAGCTACCTCTCTATTCATCCATTTTGACACAAGTAAGCATGACATCTCCAGTTCCCAGTGCAAGGAGATGAATTAGATTTTAAGGGCTGACATCTCACCTTTGATATGCTACTGGGAATTCCCAGATAGCTTGTAAAATATGCAAATACACTTATGCACACATAATAATTGATTTTATATATTGCAGGGTGATGCTTAGGAAACAATTAAGTCCTGTGATTTAAAAAGCTCCTCATCCCCAAAATACTGGAACCAAAATAAGTTTGTTTATTTGATCCCTCCTTTTGCCAGTGCAAGATTGCTCCCTACAGTAGTATTAAACACTTTGTCCAGTCCACTTTTAAATGACTAAATGCTTTTCCTCGTGTGTTGAGTAGATCTCACTGAAACATGATTTCAACCTTGTTACTTTAGAACAAAGATTTAAGGACACAAGGAAAAATAGGAGTGATAGAAATAGTGGGAGGAGGGGGAAAATAATGCATCATGCCATGCAGTTCTGCACAGAGCATTTCTCTGCACTTTCCTAATATATAAGGAACAAGGACGGTGGCTTTTTTCAGCCTAGACTAAAGACACAAGGATAGCAAAATGCCAAATAGTTCTTAAACTTACACAAGTCCACTTCCTCTTCCCCTCACGGCCTTCCTTCCAGTTTTCCTGTGCTTTCTATTTATATTGCTGCTCTAGTTAATATTTTCCTTGCCTATCTTATTGCAAAATCTATATATACATGCATATATTTTTAAATAAATTCTCTCTAACCTTTTCTGCTTCCAAATATATTACATCCCTAAGACACTTTTTCTCAAGGCCAACCAAAAATGTAAAATGTGTAGGCCAACTGATTCGGAATATATAGGATATGATCCTGGTTCATAATTAGGTGTGGAAGAATTATATTTTTAATAAGTAAATGTTAGCAAGCATTGATTTCACCATAAGCACACAAACTGACCAAAACAAAAGCTTCTACTAATAATAATCAAAACTTAGAGATAGGCAAAGTTCAAAAAATGCTGCTTGAGGACATAAAAGTTTGATTTAAGGCTGATTATTCTGTATATTTGGACATGTGATGTTGACAACATGCGTTTTACTGGTGATAAAGCTTTAACTTATTGCATATTATCTACTAATAGGAAATAATTAATAGCTGATCACCTGTCCTATCATTTCCCATAACTGTGAAATTCCAGCATCTGAAATTCCAGAGGGAGTGATTTCTTTTTGGGAAGATGGCTCAAGTATCCTTGAAATTGAGGCTTATTCTGGGAAGTTAGATTCAGATTTAAGTATGAAGTAGCTATAGCCCCTCTACCTGGATGGTGTCAGAAATTCATGCACATGAAATAAATTGTCAGTGTCAAATATTTTATTATTGGTTTGGTTTGGGAATTTTTTGCCTAACCATAAAGATTAATTCTCTCCACTGTGCTTAAGTTTTGCAGGGGTATTGGCTCAGTGCCCAGTACTATGTACTTTGAGTGAAAAATATAATAAATGGTTGTACTGTAACTGATTCACGTATCCTGTTGGACATGCAGTGAAAATACTTCAAATTAAGGCATTTCCAGGGCAAGGTCATTACTGGAATCAAATGGCTCTGAACATTCAGTTGCCATGGGGTTCACATGTTTTATTCTACTGAATTCTTCCTGGAATCTCCAGGGATCGTGGCAGATGGCTTCTGAAAAGTCTTCTCATGGTAGTGGAAAATGATTACCATAAAATGGAAATTATCATCTACACTTAACTTGAAATATTAGTCATTACTGTGATCTGAGTTACAAAGAGTATCTGAAATTCTCAGAATACTTTATTCTTTTAGTAGAATATGTTCTAGCATTCAGGAAAAACAAAGGCCTAGTCTACACACAAAAATTGCAATACTGTAAACTATACCGTATTATTCTAGCAGTAGAACCCCTGCCCAGCCTCAAATCCAGTGTGGATGCAAATGTGAAATTGCTTATACATGTGAGTGTATATTATACACACCTGACAAAAGCATATTATTTTATATATGCTTATAATATACACTCACATGTATGTTAAAAGGAAACCACTATGTTTTCCCTGATGCACAGTAGCTGCAAGTTACATAATTATATAATTTCTAATATTGCTTGGCAGTACTTGTAATCATGTCCTTTAGCAGTACTATAGCTATCTTCTTCTAATGGAAAGAAAACAAATGAAGCATATAATGATTTTAGTTATTTCTTTGGAATTACTACTAGGAACAACTGTATCCATTTTGCCTAAATTTTCCACTTATTCAGGCTCATTTTGAAGTGAGACTGTGTACTCATGCTTTCCTGAGTTTGCATTCCACACATAGATTTGACAAAAAATGGTGTTCTGCCTGGTTGGTAAGTTGTGTTTATGTTCTGATTCAAAATCAAGTTCTCTTGATGATAAAAACCCTTAATGGGCTGCAAATGTGTATTCTAGGCTCTCAATATTTTTGTCCCAAATAAAATTGGAAGGGCTCCACAAAAAAAAAAAAAAAAAAAAACTAAGAAAACTGAAAGGAAGGAACAGAAAATAGAAGACTTTTTGAAAAAAATAGATGCTGATGTTGGGGGGAGGGAGAGAAAAGAAAGGAGTCGTTTTTTAGATGCAGAGTTTGTATAAAAGGAACACAGGAGACAAAAATATTTATTCAAACCAAAAACACAGGATAGAAGAAACTAAGAAAAACGTTTCAAAGGGTATGAAACAAATCTAAACTTAAAGTCTATTATATGCACTTTTTCCCCTCCCAAAAAATTGAGTGTCTATACCAGGGGTAAGCAACCTATGACACACGTGCCAAAGGCGGCACACGAGCTGATTTTCAGTTGCACTCACACTGCCCAGGTCCTGGCCACCGGTCCGGGGGGCTCTGCAATTTAATTTAATTTTAAATGAAGCTTCTTAAACATTTAAAAAACCTTAATTTACTTTACATACAACAATAATTTAGTTATTTATTATAGACTTATAGAAAGAGACCTTCTAAAAACGTTAGCATGTATTACTGGCACGCAAAACCTTAAATTAGAGTGAATAAATGAAGACTCGGCACACCACTTCTGAAAGGTTGCTGACCCGTGGTCTATACAGAGCTGCCATTTGTTTCACTCTAACTTATTGGCTCAGTTTTCTTTCAGTCTCTCCTCAATACTGTACTATGAAACACAATGAGGCACTAATAGTGCTATCAATTACACTGTTATGCTGTTGTTGATAATCTGCTGGGCTGCAGCTGTAAGTGTGCAGTAAAATATTAGCTATATAAGAAGAACATATTCTGATATTATACAAGTGTAAATCCAGTGTAACCCCATGGATAAGTGAAGTTACTCTAGCGTGAGGGAGCTCAAAATATGTTCCAAAGGGTATACAGTACCCACATGTATAAATCCAAGTCTTTGAAAAGAGTCACAGCTTCAAACTATGATCATCTACACACTAGTATTATCACCTATTGCACATTTTCTTCCAGCAGTTGCACCATTATGTTATCTAGATGCTATGTATACATTTGTTCAATTAAGCAGAGCCACTATTGCTTTTTATTTTGTGTGGTTGTATTCTTATCTCCCAACCTAAAACAGACATGGCCTGTGCTTCTGCTTTGGATAGACAATTTCTGGTTTCAAAAGTTATATACAGTATTTCCCTTAAATTAGGTGACCTGTATTTGGCCCAAATGATATACCTGCCTATGTTCCTCTATCCCATAAGACCAGTATTACATGCGCTTTTCCACTTATTTTTTTCCCTACCATATGTTGCTTATCATTCTGCACACCATGTCATAATACTGCATACACTAGCTGTGATGTCTAGAATACATTTCCAGCAAGTCAATGCTACCCCTACTGATAATTTAGTTACACCATTAATAATGGCAATCACTTGGGCCACCACTACTTTTTCAGGGTGGAAGGCTGTGGAAAAGAAAGTGTGGGGTATACCTCTTTTGCTATACCTAAGGCTACATAATTGCTGTGCCACCTACTTCATACTACTATTTACTGCTATGCTGTGTTACAAAGCTACTATTAACATTACAGGGCTGCTCAATTCAGAGGTGACCTCCTTATGCTATCACTTCCTTTTGAGGGAGTCTTGACAGTTTATGCCTGCCACAGGGCTTTTGAGAGAATCAACTTCCCCAACACAGAATATGTCAGTTTTCCATATCCAAGAAACTCTACTGCATTATTTGTTGATGGACAAAACCAGAAATTCTATGTGGACGCACAAATTATTTATTCCATTCAGGTTTTTGTACAAAAGGAAAGGTTGGCTATTGCTACAGGTATCAGTATTCCAGGTAGGAAGAATTTGATAATGTAGTGCAGTAGGGTGCTAAGGCGGTTGTTTGTACTGAAAAGGAGATAGGAACACTCGTATCAAATCAACTTCTAAATCTGAAAGCCAATGAGTTGGAAAAAGCAAAAAAAAAAAAAACAGGAGACTTGCCTTCTGCTGCTCTTGCTACAAGATAAAACTAGAAGTACTAAAAATAACAACATTTTTGCCCCTTACAAGATATGGTTGTATTACTAGTAATTCATAGAGGAGCACTTTCGTATCTGCAAGTA
Organism: Terrapene triunguis; assembly: GCF_002925995.2. NCBI lineage: Eukaryota > Metazoa > Chordata > Testudines > Emydidae > Terrapene > Terrapene triunguis. The sequence continues at coordinate 1,626,218 of NW_020664389.1, forward strand.
AAGACCAGAATCAACTAACAGAATACCCTTCTCTGCAGCCTCTATTATATCAGTTTTAGATGAGTATATGAAGCTGAACAAATTCTACCCACACTATCATTCTGCCTGTCACACCAATTGCATTGTCTCTTCATGATGTGGCCTACATAGTTAAGCCTTCTCTATACTAGGAAATTGACCCTTTTCTGACAGCTAAGGCAGAAGCTTGTTTAACTGCAAGTGGAGGCAAGACCAAACAACGTTTAGCAATATTTCAGAGTGTGGTTGAGACTCATTCTGACTGCTTCACTATACTAGCATATTTCTTCAAAATGTACCATCACTTCTCTTCCTCTAGTTCACCACCTTCTGAGGTAGCAATAGTGGAAGCTCCCATTTAGTCAGGTTGCTGGCATCTTAACCATGTGTCAATTAAATCTGTTCATGATTAAAAGACCAGAGGCTTCTTGTGCTTTGATTACACCAGAGCTCCAACCAACCCTACCACCTATAGAGCTGCACCAATAATGGTAATAAGGTGAGAAAGTTTAGAAAAAAATAGATTCCATTTAGTCTAGCCCTTGCAGATTCAACCATAGTTACTGAAAAAGTGCTGGAGTAGTTTGGCCCTGGCTACACTTGCAGTTACAGAGTCTTTTCAATCAGTTGAAGCAGAACCCTTAGTTTATGGTATTACCAAACCCAAATCACAAGTCAGGACCCAAACAATTATGAGATTGGGTTAAAACTGATATTTTAAAATGCTGTGCTCTTTGCCTACTGTTTTTTTCAGCTTTTATGTTATACTAATGCTTTCAATCATGTTGTCAAGCTTTCTTCTGGAACCACGAGGGCTAGAATTGTATCTTTTTAAAATACAAAGTGAGATTCTCCCACACTCATCTGACTTAAGAAGTAGGGGCTTTAAAAGTAACAAGAGTTGACAACTCTGCATTCATGTGAACCTACAGCAACTACCACCACCACCACACACACACAAAAAGTCATGTGTGGTAGGTCTTCTTGGTTAGCAAAGTTAGCCTTTGCTGTATCATTACAGCTAAAAAAATTAAATAAATAAAAGAGAGGTAAAGATTCTTTATATTCTTGGAGTGTTACCCTAAAAACCATTAAGCCACTCACCGTGGATTTCTGATGATAAGTAAACATCACAGAAAGAGATACATTATGAAAAAAGTAAAAAAGTAGAGCTATGGTCATCAACCCTTTGTTAGCATCATCAACGTGAAGAGTCAGTCTAATTAATTCCTTAGGTCACTTCTCTTCCAATACAATTCCTTATTTTTATATATCCCATTCTCAATCAGGTTACATGTTCATGTAGGCACACAAAAGGGCTGAGGGAGGAGTTGTACATTTGATTGTATGGACACTTGATTATCTGACTATCATTGCTTGTCGCCCATTTTTGTCTTTATCTAGTGTTAACATTTGACCCACTGAAAATGTGCTCACCCCAGCTGTATGCGGTGGATCCTTTGACTGGCTGGCCAAATAAAAAGGGTTTGCTGCCTGATAATGGCTCCTTTTAGAACTAGTGGCAGAGGGAAAGGTTTACCTGGATGAAGCAAGGAGAAACAGGAAGTGGCCAGACCAGATGGAGGGACACTGCCCTTCCAGGTGACCAGAGGCAGGGTGGTATTTCTACAATGGGGCAGTTCTGGAGGAGCCCTCTCACACTGGGATCAGGCTGGCAATACTCACTCTCCCACCTATGTAGTCAGGGTAGAACTGGTTTCTTCATGATTTATGGGAGTATTATACTGATCATCCTCTTTCCTTGGGGTTGTGTTAGGAATTTTTCCCTCACAGCCAGGTTGGCCAATGTGTGTGTGGGGGAGGGGAGGGGAAGTTGTCTCCCCCTCAGTGCTTCAGAGTCATTTGGTCAAAATGTTGCAACTTAACCAAAAATGTGACAGATGTCCAGTGCAGGATTATGGAAGGGACACTGACCAGATAAAATGGATTGGAAGGGAATTTAGAGGAAAACAGCCCTTGAGGAAGCTAGAGAAGGAGGGCCCTGAGCTCCTAATGTCTGGTACCGCAGGGAGCCACTTCCCTCCTTCCTCTTCAGCCCCCTTAACACCTATACAAGGGAAGGGTGGCAAGGGGCCATAAATGGGCTGGCTGACACCATGTTGGGAGGGGAAAGGACTGACAGCAGACCTCTAAAATAGTTGGAAATGATAAAGTAAATAATGATGACCTGCACTTTACAGTTAATTGCTAGGTATTCCCAAATATTTTAGGTGAATAAAACTATGGCCTATTTAAACCACATGCATTGCCTCATGTGTCTGTGTCTTCCACGTGGCTGGACAATGGCATTGCTACATCTCAAAGTTCATTTTTAAAAAGGTCAAGAGGTTTCAACCTGCAAGAGCATCAGCCACGATGAAGAAGAAATCCGTTCTTTTACTCAAGTATGTCAGAGTACAGTGTTAGAGGCAATGGTGCAGACATTGCTAAAGTTGTTAAGGATGGCGGACTTACAGGTGGCAAGTTTCACATCTTGTATTTAGTTTGTGAAAAATGTCTGGCAGTCTCAACTGCCAAGAAAGAGTCTTCTTCGGGCTGAATATAGTTTAACGTAGAGGCAAAACAAACTGTAACAAGATGTGAATACAAGGTGGAATTACATCTTTCTGAACAGAAATAAAAATGTATGAATATTGTTTAAAAAAAAGTATGTATCCCTTCTTCAGTGGAATTTGATTCAACACATAGGTATAGTCATTTGTCTTGAAGAGAGAGACCTTCTAAGTCAGCTTCTTTGAGTCACTTAACACAATAAGCTTCTGGAACCTCAAATTGATTTTGATCAATTAATTTACCTGAAGCACAAATATTCATTGGAGAGCCTAACACTAGCTTTTAGAATGTGACTGATCAGATGTACGGTAAGTTCTAGTTTAGCAAGGTGATCAAAACCCTTATTTTATGTGCTAGTCACACTAATGGCTTATGTTTGCACAGCTTGCATTTGAATTGCACTGTGAAAGTTAGGAATCTTCAGACACTTAGGCAGGATCAAAAAACAACTATGTAAAGAATAATCTTTTGAGGAATTGGGCACAGCATCAGCAGCAACTCCTCCAACAGCTTTCAGTTCCTTTCTCTGCTTAAGATTTCCCAGAAGCACTAGTAGGAGCAATTCCTAATTTAAGAGTTCACATGTCAGCCTTTGGAGATGATTTTCACAAGCTTCTTCAATGGTATGCCAGCAACAAAATGAGCAATTTGTTCTCAAAGTGTTTTGTTCTCAAAATGCTTTGCTGTTCCTGTCATGAATAGCTTCAATATAACGTGAGCTATTCATTTTATTACTGGAAGGAGTCATATTGACCTGATCTTGCCAGTTCACTTTTTGAATTCTTAAATTCTCTACCAACAAGCAAATGTTCTGAATGAGTCTAACATATCAGAAGATGACTTTGCAGTCATAAAAAAACAGGTTGGTATCCAAAGAAGCAGAGAGTATATCATTTTTGAACGTGAACCCCAGTTGATTTACAGACATGAGTGTAGCCCTGATAGAAGCACCGAGTCTAATGAACTGGATAACAGCTAAAGCAAGTTATATGGTCTTCCAGGATTGACTACTCTTACCCTCTTGGTCCTTGTCCCATGTGACATCTACTGTATCTTTCTCTTCTTCCTCCCATTCTTGATATCAGTGTTTAATTAAAAAAAAAAAAACACCTACTGACAGGGCCGTCGCTAGGGGGGTCCGGGGCCTGGGCCATCAGAAACTCGGAGCCTATCTGCTGGGGGGTGCTCTCCCCCGCTCTGCCCAGGCCCTGCTCCCATTCCATCCCTTCCCCCTAGGCCCCCCTGCTTCTTTCCGACCCGTCTTTCCAGCCCAGTTCCTCTCCCCCTCCCCCAAGTGCGCTGCACCCTCACTGCTCTCCCCTCCCCGTGCCTCCTTATGCCACGAAATATCTGATCTGCAGCAGGCGCTGCGGGGAGGGGGAGGTTCTGGTAAGGGGGCTCTTTCTCGCCCCCCCCATCTACCTGTCACCGCCCTGTTTGCCTCCTCACCCCCTTGCTCACACTCCACCCATTGCACTTTCCCGCCCATGGGGTCCCCCAAAGCACAGGGCCCAGGACGGTCACCTCGATTCGCCGTACCCAAGGGACGGCTCTGCCTACTGATATCTTGCTTTGTTCACTGTTGGACATCTCTGTTGCTCCATGGCTGCAATGCATCAGGGAGAAAGAAAGGGCATTCTCACACTTCTATTCAGGGCAGGATTAACTCAAGAATAAGCATCATAATGTTAGCCCTTGATGGTAAGAAGAGCAGAGTAACAAGGAGCATCCTAAATACAGAAGAATATTTTTGGATTCTGTTTGACAACTGTAAGGGTTTTAACTGGAACCAGCCCATACAGAAATAACTCTGGATAAATTCCAATGGATTCACCCATTCCTAGTACGTAATAATTTTAGAAGTGTATAAACAAGTATATTTAATCTTCTCTCTCTCTCTTTTTTTTTTTTAACAGTTGAAATGATCATTTGCTTGATCATGCTGATCCTGATATAACCATAACAGGCTATCAGCTAGGACCTAACTGCCAGCAGATGTTTCCACTCCAACTTCACTATTCATTATTAAGTGTTTAATTTTGTACATTTTCCTCTTACGTTAAGAGTGGAAATTCAAAAACACTTTTTGAAAAGATATTTTATATGACGGAAGGGAACAACCAAAGTTTTAAGGCAGTTGCAGTGAAACTTAACAAGCATTAAGCTCACATTTATTTAACAGAAGTGTGTAAAAATTCCAATTCTCTCTTAAAAGCATATTTCATATTTAATTAAAACACAACTTTAATTAAACTCTGCTAGAAAGAAAGTAATAAAATTGGAGATTTGACTAGAAATACTAGTACAACAGTACCTCAGTAATTTGGATGAATGACTGACATTCTGAATAACCTCATCACAATATGGTGGCTAAACAATACATTTTGATAAAATAAAGATAATGCAACAGTTATTTTTTTCTGTATTTAGTAAGAAGTGGTTGTTTCTTGATAATGAGATTTCAACAGTGCACTCTGCTATTAAATCTCTGCTTAGAAGCTGGCGGAGGCGGTCAGAATAGGTGTGCAATTAATGGGACATACCGATTAGCGAGATGCAAACTGGTGAGGCTCTATGGAATAACTCTTTCATTAAAAACAGATGTGTTCTTCTAAATAAGAGCAAATATACTAAAATATATACATTCAAAGAGGATGGGAAATAAGAAATCCCCTTAAATGATGGAAATTATAGTCTAAAACAAAATAAAAACTTGGTGACATAATCAGAAGGTTAAAATGTACAAGAGGTAGTCAAAGTAAATAGGTGGAGGATGAACTCCCCCACCCCCAACCTGTTCTGTCTTTTCTATTTAGATTTTAAGTTCTTTGGAGAGGGATGTATTTATACTCTTCATAGATCAATGGGGCCCTTGTCATAATTGAGCCCTCTACTCACTATAATACAAATAATTAGTAAATGTTTTTATTACCTTGTCAACATTTTAAAAATGGCTTTGTGATCCTTCTATCATGCTTAAAAGAACTCCAAACAATTTATGTTTGTGCCAAATAATATTTGCTCTCGGCTGTGTTAAATACTGGTTCAGTTTGATGAGTTTATTGCCAGTGTGGACTTCAGTAAATAGGTTTCATTGAACGCGTTCAGATACTCATTCCATGTGTGATGCATATTTTGCTTTTGTGGTCTCCTGGAATCCACCATATGTGGAAGCTCTGCTGGGAACTCTAGGATAGGTTCCCAGAGAATGTTCAAACTGCAGTGGGTTAGAGTATTCCAGTGTGGACACAGTGCAAAACTGTTTCAGGGCACAAATCAATATAACTAAATGTCAGAATGAATGATTTGTGGTAAAAATTGGTACCATCTCAGTGGTTCAATCAAGGGATGTTTCAGTTCTGTTGTGTAGACAGCCTAGATATCAAAAAAGTTCTTAGGGAGCTACATTTTGACCACAAAATGGTGGCGAAATATGTTGGAAAATAAAGGTGGAAAAAAAATGAGTTGTCATAGACCACCAGGAGAGAGAGAACAACGACAAAAAATCCTGGGACCAACTCTCAACGTATTCTAAAAACCACAGCTTACTATGTTCATGGGGTATTTTAAGTACCAAACAGCTAAACAACCAGGCAACATCAAAAGCGCTTCTTAAATTACATAGAAGACACTTATCTCTTAAGTGTCTCATTTCAAGGGAGATCACTCATGTTAATCACAAGGTTACTTATGCTCCATACTATTTGGAATCCCCTCATTTTTATTGTGGATTTGCATTAGAAATACACAATCATGAAATTGCAGTTATAAAAAGAGTTCTTTACACTGACTGAAGTAATCCTACTGCATTTCAAGTTTACTGAATGAAAAAAACACCTTCATTTTGTGTGTTTGTGATCCATTGCATCTTACATCTGCACCTCGGCAGGTTAAGAGGAATAACGAACAATGACTTTCTAGATAATAAACTGAGACACCAACTAGAGTAGATATAATCCAGGATCTACTTCTTACTGATCACAAGGAACAAATTGCAAATACGGGAATAATAAGAGAAATTTGGAACTACTAACCACTCTATTTGTTTCCAGCATCACAAGGAAATGAAAAACTGAATGCAGCAATGGCATCACACATCAAGAAAGTCAGACTATCCAACAAGTGACATATGTGAAATTAGTCTGGTATTTTCAGTCCAATCCCCAATGGACAGATGTGATGGTTTTGTGATCTGGACAACTGGCATCATTGACAGTTTCAGCAAAGAGGCCAATAACTGAATGGAAACTTGCAATTCTTTTGCCTGTTCTGTGGACAGAGGACTGCAGGCTCCAGGGTTGTCATAAGTCACCTTTCTCAAACACTAACTTCAGATGAAAAATCCAGATAAGTTTAAAAAAAGAAAAAGGAAAAAGCCAATAAATGGAAGAGTGAAAAAACGAGTCATCTAATATAAGAGAAAGCAGACAGTCACAGAGTCATATCTTACTAACCAAGCATTTATATAAAGTCATAGATCAGCACTGCGACCTTGATATTTTGTTCCATTACAACTTTGAAACCTACTACACCACCACTTACCACAAGATGAAATTCTAATAAGATATATTCTCATATCAGCACATTAGGTCATAACTTGCAGGCTTTGGCATGCTGTTCGGTGCACAGCCCAAAGATGCCATTGGATCATTGGCTTCTATTTTACACAAACCCTTTTATGTTAAGGTGCTTTAGCACAACTGGACTGTCATCTCTGACCCTAAAATTGAGAGTATTACTATAAGCAGACAGCCAAGCCCATCTGTCAGTTTTCTCCCACACATCCAGGAGAAAGGCTGCAATTCAAGCACTGAAGGAAAGATATACAGCCTGACTCTGTCCCCTCACACCTTTATGTATTCATTTATACCTGTGTATAGCATATCAGAACGATAGCATTTTATTGCAATATTATAAAGATGAAAATGAGCACATAAGGAGTAAGAGTATCAATCTTGTTGTTTTAGTTATTACACATACTACTAGGCATACATCTACCCGACTACCCCTTCTTCAGCCAGCCAATCATCCAATCTGCACAGACTCTACCAGGTTTTCTTAAACTTCTAAAGATAAAAAGTATTTTAAAAGAATGTGGAAAGAACACCAACTATAAAATAGTATTTGCTGTATTTCTTAAAATAGCTAACTTTGTACTGTAATACTGATATTTTCAAACTGCCTCATTAGTGCAGTATGAATTCTGTTTCAACTGTAGTTTGAACATTCAGAACAGAGACTTATGTCCTTCTAAGAAAAAACACAACAAGGAAAAACTGGTTTCTGGGAATGACCCGTTTCAAATATATACCTCAGGACCTGTCTTCACACACAAAAAAAGAAAAAGAAAAAGAAAAAAAAAAACCCACTAGTCTGATGAGCAGGTTTACACAAAATGGTACTGACGACACCTGACCAGCCACCATTCTTCTCAGCAAGCATTCAGCATTGTGTCAGCTGATCATGATTAAACCCTAATCTCATCACATCTATCACTTTCCTTTATACATTCTTTCCAGGGCCAGTTATATTCTGTGGATGAAGTTGGTTTAAAATGTCAGTCTAGGGACTAGCATTTGTTTATATGGTATTTATTTGGTTACACAGGTTAGCCCAAATCAGTACAGAAAATCTGTATTCCCAGATCATTTTCCTGCTTTATATTTATCACTATATTACTCATATTAAACTAAGGTAAGGTTGAAACTTTCTTTCTCATCACCTGCAGACTTTCCAACAGATTACAATTTGACTGAACAAATTACTAACTTCCCTTTAAATAACATCCTATGTATAAATATCTGCAGTGAGGAGGTCTATGAATGTGATAAGGGAAGCATGGCCTCCCAAATTAAATATTAAACTCATTCCTGACAAACAGTAGCCATATCAATGAGCAGACTGGAGTATTTAGAGGCACAAACCAAAACTCCAGCTTTAAGCCATGGGGATTTCAAAATACAATGCAGACCCAGCAACTAATGGTCTATTATTTACCATTGATATGGCTAGGTTTTGGCAATAGAGCAGATGACCTGCCTGAACTAACATGAATGTGATATAAACAAAATAACATAGTAGATGAGCATGTTTGTTCAATTCCTTGATCAAGGAATTCAGTTTCGTGTTCTGTGGTGAAGCTTCATCTCTTCATGTGCAGTGGCTCTTGGGACTGCATTTACTGTGATTAAAAACAGAGTAAGAACATATTTGAAACAAAGCAAAGAGCAAGTTATAGTGGAGAAGATGATACTTTAAAGAATTAAGTAATTATG
>NW_020664389.1:1635484-1681273 GCF_002925995.2 Terrapene triunguis
CCTTTATATTTTAAGACACCAGAAAAAGCTCAAGTGTCTAATCTATTTTTTCCAGCCTGGAGGTGAAGCCAGACCAGTCCAAAAGAAATCTACATGAACCAAATATCTTGAAAAAATCCGTTCAGAGTTACACTTGCAATTTCTGTGGGGTTACAGTAATGAAATTCACAGTTGAATTTTGTCCCCTGAGCATAGAAAGTATTTTCTCCCCTAGAATGTGAAGCCACTGTTGTATTAATGGTGACAGTCAATTCTAAAAGAGTCATGTCGAAACAACACAACTGAATTAGAAGTGTAATCTTTCTAAAAAGCAAACAGATGAAAGATTTCCAGAGTCTAGCTCCAGTTATGTCAATGACATTACACCTGGGATAAATTTGGCCAAACATCATCTGGATAATAGAAAAGTTGTTTGTCTCTGTCAGCAGTTTATATGAGAAGAAATCAATGCCAAGAGAGAGAATGTATCAAGATTTCCTGTGAGAATAGTTATAATGATTTAAAGCCTTACAATCTTAAGCTTTTTGTTACCCTCCTACTGCTCTAAGAGACTGGAAGCAAGGAAGACTGGTAGAAAAACATTTCCATTCAAGACATCCAACATGTGCATCTTTCAAGCAGATCTTACATGCCACACTTGAGTATTAGACACTTTAAATGGTTCAAGGTTAGCTCATAAACTCATTTTAACTATTTCTGTCCTAACAAATACTCGCTACTGCCAAGAAAGATGTCAATCCAAGGGCTTCAAGCTAACAACATGAAAAGAACACATTTCTTGTATGGTACTGTTGCCATTAAGATCTTTACAGCTCATATTTGTAAGTAATTAACATGACCACAGTTTACACAATATACTTTTTACAAAAAACGGGGCACACTATCAGTAGAATGTCATGAGGATTCCATCCCAAGCAAGCATTATCTGCTGAGGTCTCTCTAATAAGATCAGTTCTTCATACATGGGGAGCCCAATCCTGACACTGAATGTGTCCACAAGGCTCTCTGCTGGCACAAAAATCTGCCCAAATGTATGTGATTACCGGATCAGCCTCATGGTATGGATAATGCAGACAGTTATGAAAACAATGGAAAACTGCTTCTTTTTAAGACAGTAACCACAGTAATTTTTGCTCATAGGGCTTCAAAAAATAGAAAGGGTGTCATAAAAATAAGTAAGTATCAGGGGGTTGCCATGTTAGTCTGTATCCACAAGAACAACAAGGAGTCCGGTGGCACCTTAAAATCTAACAGATTTATTTGGACATAAGCTTTCATGGGTAAAAAACCTCAAAGAAGTGAGGTTGGCACAATGGTTTCCTGTTCAGTAAACAAATTAATAATTCCTCTTTAAATAACATCTGAAGTCTGATCCTGTGAAGATACCAATTTAACATTCAACTTGAAAAATTGCCGCCACTGTTAAGTACACTCTGATATGGTGACTGTCGGTAAACATGTGCTCTGCATGAGTTTTATGGAAACAAAAATTCCCTTTATGCTATGACCCAAAGAATTCAGAGGGGGCGTGGAGGAGGCCAGAAATAGCACCCAATCATGAACTATTTACTCACATTGGTAAGCAATTATTGACACAAGTAGCTGCACTGAAGCCAAAGTTTACAGGAGCACACGTGTAAGTGCTCACCAATGTGAGTCAGGGGTGCAAAACTGCAAAAATCCCCCCCTCCCCCAGAATACCAGGAGTTTTACAAGGTTGAACACACAAAATACAAAGAAATAAGGGTTCACTTTCCCCTGTGAAGACCACTGTGGTTGGTTTGCCTTTAAAAATGGTACTCATTTTTACTATATTGATTTTAATGGGTTTATATACAGACTATCACAGTAATGATCTACTACCTCTCCTCTCCCCACAGGTTACTTGGCTTATCAGTTGGTACAAACTGGGAGGTACAGAATTGAACAAAGTTTACTTTTCAAATAAATTACAAGCCATATGTCACTGTGTCCTGTAGTTGTAATGTAAAATAAATTTTAGGCACATTAGAAAAGACTCATGAACTATAATATAATACAGTATAAGTAACTTTTGAAATAAAACACAAGTGTTATTTAAAACTAAAAGGAAACAGTGGTTTGAAGGATTTATTAGAACTATGAGAAATAAACCAAAATCATAAAACTTCAGACAGGAAGCACTTAGTGAAACCATCTGGAGTAGTCTGCAGGCACTCAAAGCGTCCTCACCTACTTTCCAACATTAGGATTGGCTCTGGTTAAATCAGCCTTAAGTAATCAGTGCTGGCATGGGAGGGATGCTCAACCAGGGCAACAAGGGGGCGACCTGAGTTGATGTATCTTTTAGGAAGCCTCTTCCAGCTAGGCCCTTGTGGCCCTAGATGCAATGTGAAACTGCCCTCCTTTGGTTGAACACCCAGGAGAGAGCACCCATACAAACATCCATAGGGCTAAAATACCTAATGTTGTCCCTGCCACTCTGCAGGGGACAACAACTGGCAGATTTATACAGAAACAGATTCACTTGTTCCCCACAACTTTCTTCTGTTCTTTCCCCCCTTTCCTCCCCCCCTCCCTTCCCTTCCTCCCCACACACTCTGTCTGCCCAGAAGAGCTGTTGCATGTGACCACCACACAAAGCCCTCACAGAGCTGGCCTCGGCATATGTAAAAGTGCTGGCACCCCCTACATGAGGTCCTGAAGTCGCACCCTCACATAGCAGAGGGGTGTCAGTTCTACGGAATCTGGAAGGATTGATGAGGTTAGCTCATAAGGGTCTAATCCCGCTTCCTCTGACTTACTGAGGGCAGGATCAGTTCCTAAGCAATATGACAATGTCATCTTACAGACAGTGATCAACTGGCAGGACACCTTTCTGAAGCTAAGAGAACTATGTCTGTGTGTCCAGTTCCATGATTGGTTTGTCCCATATCATGGCTTTAAAATGAAGAGTTAATATAACATTAACATATTTCTGATTTATGTAAAAACAAACAAGAAAATAATCACTGATATCATTGAAAAAAATATATATTTAAGAAATGTTAACAATTGAAACAAGCTGCCAAGATGTGGATTAAGACAGAGGGAAACATATGGAGGTATGTAAAAAAGGCATAGAATGGTATGGGGCACCACTCTGCATCCCCCTGCCTCAGTTTCTCCTTCCCTCAAGACCCCTTAAGAACTGCACAGAGTCCAAAAGGTACAACACAATTCCACTGCTGGTGTTCTACTTTAAGGTCAAATAAACCAAGTTTTTTTTCTACCCAGACTTAAAATAAAGTTTCTTCCAACCAGACTTCAGGTGTCCCAGGTCCTCCCTGATGATCTGTTGTCTGTAGTTTTCCACCATCTCTCCTCACCAAGGAATGTTACAGTCCTCCTTCTTTGGGCTGTGCAGATTCACACAGGTTCCTAGTGAGGAACCTTTTTCACCCTGTTCTCAGACTAGTCCCAGTTCCAGTCCTTCCTACCTGAAGTACTGTCTTTTCCTGCTCTCTGAGCCACTGGAGAAGATGTAAGGCCTAACCTGACTTCTCTCTGCTGCAGCTTCTGGTTGCTCTCCCTCAATTAAACCTCTTACTGGCTTTTATAATCACTTACTTCCTTTTCAGCTGGGTATGGCAATTAACAAGGAAGCCCACCCTGTTAAAATATGCTGGACAAGAAAAAAAATAAGTTTATCAAAACATTTTCCATTTAAAACAAAGGAAATAGTACCTGTGGTTAGTGAATGTAATTGATTGTTTCTAGGCACCATGGCCCAGATCCACAAACCCAAAACTCAGAAGTCTAAATTTAAAGTTTAGGCACTTAAATCCCACGTTTGACTCCACTTCAATCCACAAAACTCCTGCCAAACCTTGTAAGCACCTAAAAGTATTCAGCACCTAAATTTTCAGGGTAACAATTTTGTAAGTTTCTTCCTCTCATCATGCACACTGCTGCCTCCCAGTGCCTATCTCACACCTATCCCCAGACCAATTAACAAATGGGTGGGGTGGGAAGATAGACATCCAGCCATCTAAGTTGCATGTGGGGCCCAAAACAGTAGGTGTGCTCAGAGGCCATTCAAAATCTAACCTAAGGAGCAGGTGCTGCTGCCCATCTTATAATTTTTTGACAAGTGATTAGAGCATTCACTTAGGATGTGAGAGGTCAAGGTTTAACCCTCCCCTCCCATCTCTGCCAAAGGGGGAGAAAGGATTTGAACAGGGGTCTCTCACCTCACCATAGATTCATAGATTCTAGGACTGGAAGGGACCTCAAGAGGTCATCGAGTCCAGTCCCCTGCCTGCATGGCAGGACCAAATACTGTCTAGACCATCCCTGATAGACATTTATCTAACCTACTCTTAAATATCTCCAAAGATGGAGATTCCACAACCTCCCTTGGCAATTTATTCCAGTGTTTAACCACCCTGACAGTTAGGAACTTTTTCCTAATGTCCAACCTAGACCTCCCTTGCTGCAGTTTAAGCCCATTGTTTCTTGTTCTATCCTTAGAGGCTAAGGTGAACAAGTTTTCTCCCTCCTCCTTATGACACCCTTTTAGATACCTGAAAACTGCTATCATGTCCCGTCTCAGTCTTCTCTTTTCCAAACTAAACAAACCCAATTATTTCAGCCTTCCTTCATAGGTCATGTTCTCAAGACCTTTAATCATTCTTGTTGCTCTTCTCTGGACCCTCTCCAATTTCTCCACATCTTTTTTGAAATGCGGTGCCCAGAACTGGACACAATACTCCAGCTGAGGCCTAACCAGAGCAGAGTAGAGCGGAAGAATGACTTTTCGTGTCTTGCTCACAACACACCTGTTAATATATCCCAGAATCATGTTTGCTTTTTTTGCAACCGCATCACACTGTTGACTCATATTTAGCTTGTGGTCCACTATAACCCCTAGATCCCTTTCTGCCGTACTCCTTCCTAGACAGTCTCTTCCCATTCTGTATGTGTGAAACTGATTTTTTCTTCCTAAGTGGAGCACTTTGCATTTGTCTTTGTTAAACTTCATCCTGTTTAACTCAGACCATTTCTCCAATTTGTCCAGATCATTTTGAATTATGACCCTGTCCTTCCAAAGCTGTTGCAATCCCTCCAAGTTTGGTATCATCCGCAAACTTGATAAGCGTACTTTCTATGCCAATATCTAAGTCGTTAATGAAGATATTGAACAGAGCCGGTCCCAAAACAGACCCCTGCGGAACCCCACTTGTTATGCCTTTCCAGCAGGATTGGGAACCATTAATAACAACTCTCTGAGTACGGTTATCCAGCCAGTTATGCACCCACCTTATAGTAGCCCCATCTAAATTGTATTTGCATAGTTTGTCGATAAAAATATCATGCGAGACCGTATCAAATGCCTTACTAAAGTCTAGGTATACCACATCCACAGCTTCTCCCTTATCCACAAGGCTCGTTATCCTATCGAAGAAAGCTATCAGATTGGTTTGACATGATTTGTTCTTTACAAATCCATGCTGGCTGTTCCCTATCACCTTACCACCTTCCAAGTGTTTGCAGATGATTTCCTTAATTACTTGCTCCATTATCTTCCCTGGCACAGAAGTTAAACTAACTGGTCTGTAGTTTCCTGGGTTGTTTTTATTTCCCTTTTTATAGATGGGCACTATATTTGCCCTTTTCCAGTCTTCTGGAATCTCTCCCGTCTCCCATGATTTTCCAAAGATAATAGCTAGAGGCTCAGATACCTCCTCTATTAGCTCCTTGAGTATTCTAGGATGCATTTCATCAGGCCCTGGTGACTTGCAGGCATCTAACTTTTCTAATTGATTTTTAACTTGTTCTATTTTTATTTTATCTGCTAAACCTACCCCCTTCCCATTATCATTCACTATGTTAGGCATTCCTTCAGAAGGTGAAGACCGAAACAAAGAAGTCATTAAGCATCTCTGCCATTTCCAAGTTCCCTGTTGCTGTTTCTCCCTCTTCACTGGGCAGTGGGCCTACCCTGTCTTTGGTCTTCCTCTTGCTTCTAATGTATTGATAAAAAGTCTTCTTGTTTCCCTTTATTCCTGTAGCTAGTTTGAGCTCATTGTGTGCCTTTGCCTTTCTAATCTTGCCCCTGCATTCCTGTGTTGTTTGCCTATATTCATCCTTTGTAATCTGTCCTAGTTTCCATTTTTTATATGACTCCTTTTTATAGAGATTGCCCTAACCACTGTGCTATGGGCTATTCAGATGTCGGGGCTCCCTCAGTCTCTCCTATTGAAGCTGTTCCAGTTTGGATAAATAAAGAAAGTGATTGGAGCAGGGGGCTGGACCGGACACAGGGTCTCTCACTTTCCAGGTGGGTGCCCTAACCCCTAGGCGTACAAAGTCATTCTCAATCTCACTGTCTATGGCTCCAAGACTGTTCTGCTGTGAATAAATACATAAACTAGTCACTAGGTCAGAGAGAGAGAGAGAGAGAGAGAGAGAGAGAGAGAGAGCGCGCGCGCACGAGAATGATTCTGTAGTCCAGTGGCACCCACCTGGGAGATGCTAGTCCAGTCTCTCTGTTCCAACCCCTGTTTCATCATCATCTCCAGTGTAGCAACTTCAACAGCAGAGCTTTAGGGAGACCCACATCAGAATAGCTTTCCTGTTACTTGCTTTTTCAACTCCCAACTGGTGTCTCAACACTGAATCAACTAATCATTGAACTGAACTATTTATATGAACTAAAATGAAGAAAATACTCTTTTGCACATGCATTAGAGGCTACTGCTGTCAAAAATCAGTTTACCACTTCAACAAACTCTGATTCCATGTACTTGCCAATAACTTCCAGCAGTTCAGTGGTCTGACTTCAGCAGAAACATCTACTGCTTAATATTTGTTTTATTTATTTAATTTCAATGATTCAGTAGATTATGGTAAATTTAGGCCTTAACACAGGAGGTCATAATTTCAAATAAGTTTATTTGTTAAAAAATTAACATGAATTTTATTTAAATAAAAAGCCACTTTTTATGTATTTTTTTAAAACATTGATTTTTTTATCCACCCTGTTCAGTTGTACCTCACTTGGGCAAAACTTTATTATTTTTTACATAAGTATTTTTGGCAGCTTATCCCTCCCCTCCCCCACCTCAAAACCCAAGTCTCTACTAAACTATGGGCTAGACCCTCAGCTGCTGTAAATTGAGTCAATGGAGTTATGCCAATTTCCACCAGCTGAGGGGCTAGCCCCATTTGTTTACTGCAGTATTTATGATTAGTTATTATGCATAGAAAAAAAATGATTTCATATAATGAAGTATTACCTAAACTTTTATATGAATCTGACCCAGATCAATGATAAAAATGGCTTCATCTAAACAAATCAAACTTAATTTTGTCAGTTTTTGAGAACAGATTTAATGTAATTATGAGGAAATCTAAACCTCAATGTCTGATACTCTGAAGATACCAGTTTAACTTTGAACTTGAAAATTCTCCCCCGCCTTCTCCCAAGACAGGTACAAACAACAAACATACTCCAATATATTCATTAACAAATTCAATTATTTCTGGAACTGTTTGATAGTTTGAAGCAAAGTCACAAATCAAAGTATAATCCACATGCATTTACAAGGTATTTAAAACCACATAATCTAATAGGGACTGGACACCACTAGCCTTGGACTAGGTACTGCTGCACTCTGGTTCCGATTTACAGTTTAACAGAGTTTACTTTAGTTTATGCAGTGTCAACAGTGGTGCATTCACTTCTGCAGACCATGAATCTGACTCTCTGTAACTCAGATTCTGTCACTAAAATGGGGATACTTGTTAGTTAGCTCACAAAAGGACATTTTGAGTATTAATCAGAGCTAGTTGAATAATTCTCTGGTCTTCCTGCTCACAGAATGTCTACAAACAGATGACAATTTCCTTAAATTATTCACTATTCAAATGCACTTGAACTTTTTAGATATTTTCTTTATTAGTTTAAAATATGTATGTAATACCAGATACTCAAAACTGGTTAGTTGTGACAGATCATATAGTAATGTTTCTATTCCCTAATTAGTTGAGTGACATTCTTTTAATCAGGAGGAGAGTTTGAAGACACTACCATGGCTTAAAATGTCTCAGGGAAACTTCATAATTTAAAAGAGCTGGTACAGAACCAGAATTGGGATTGAATACAACTGATTGATTCCCCTCCCGCACACTCTTCAGCTAATCATTATTCTATATACCACAGAACGATTTATTATTTCAGTGCAGAAAGTTTAATATTCACTTGTCACAT
Organism: Terrapene triunguis; assembly: GCF_002925995.2. Taxonomy (NCBI): domain Eukaryota; kingdom Metazoa; phylum Chordata; order Testudines; family Emydidae; genus Terrapene; species Terrapene triunguis. Next base: position 1,643,718 of record NW_020664389.1, read on the forward strand.
TCACCCTAAATAACTGCAGGTGCATGAACAGTCCTAGGCAAAAATGGTGCTGTAAGCTGTTTTTCTGGCTTGATAACCTCTTCATTAAGGCTCTGGTGGGATGTTTTTTAGGAATCCTGTCCGTTTTACAGCATTTAGTATATGTAATTCTCTCACCTAATCAGGTCACCATGTAATGGCATTTGTGGTCCAAGAAAAAAAAGAATGGAGGCTAGGGTGGTCTCTAGGAACTTTGCCTGCTGTGCCAAGCAGCACCCCGTTCAGTATCACATGTATTAATTCAGGTTTAAAACTCACTGTCCTCGACTACTTGATTATGTGACTTTAAAAATAAATGAGTTTCAGCCATGCTTCCATACTCTTATCTTCACTTTTTGCAAGCTGAGTGATGATTTTGCTCATATGAACGCTTGTAGGAAATGAATTTTAAAGTCAAGCTAATACATGAGTAACTTCCCGCTAACCTAATTTATTAATTAGCTAATATTTTTACAGTGCTCTCAAGAACTGTAAAAGAGATTTCTATCCTCCCTCCTATGCAGAGCTTTGGCTACAAGCAAACAGCACCGAATACAGACTAGGGAGTGCAAATGCAGTGAAAGCTCACCTTTGCACTCCCTTGTCCTGGACAGCTCCATACCAGCCTAGAGCACAAGCATAAGAGCAGCCTGAAGGTTACCACAAGTTACCATGGCTTCCAACAGTGAAAAGGAGTAAAAAGGGCAGAGGGCATGAAGGGTAGAGGAGAGGGGATTTAGGAAGCTTTGCCTTTGCTTGCCCTCTATGTTGACACTGGTCTCGTGTATGGGTGAGTAGTATAGACGTCTCTTTTATAGTTCTATGCTATTGGATTTTCCCCCTTGATAAAAGAGGAGTTCTCTAGCGGCCTTTTCCTTCTCTGCTTGCTTCATGGAGGAGAGCAAGGTCCATGAGTAGAGGTTAAGGTTTTCAAGAGACACTGCTGATTTTGTAGGCTCAATTTGACACACCTTAAAGATATCTCATTTTCAGAAAATACCAAACACCTGCCCTCTCTAAATCAGGTCCCACTTAGTGGGTATCCAAAAGTATCCAAAAGTCATTAGTCGCTTAGAAAAAGTTTTGGTCATTAGCTCTAAGTCTAAAATATATAACATAAGAAGTAGAATCATAGGGTTAGAATGACATCATTTGAACCTATTGCCTCTGGCCCTGTCCTCTGTGGCAAGAGAAAACACCCTTCCCCCTCCTCCCTCCAACAATTTTTAAATGGACATCTGTATTGTCTACTTCTTTAGCGCTAATAGAGACAATTTTATTAGTTAAAAGAGAGGCAGAGTTGCTGTGCTTTCATTCGGTGACTCGCAGAATAGAGAACAAACTCCACTGCAGCCAGTCCCAAACCAAGTTAAAAAAGAAGGGAGGTTGGCATCAGGCTGGCAGCATGCCATAAAACTTTGCCAAAGAAACACAATAATGTGGCCTTTATACACCCTATATGGAACAGGGGTGTTCCCTGGAAGAAAGCATAGTGCATTCTGGACACATGGGGTCAAAGAAGAAGGTCCAGAAAATAAGATGTGTAGGTTGGAATATAGGGACATTATCTGGAAAAAGTGCAGAACTGGCTCAGACACTGAAGAAAAGGAAAGTACAGATTGCCTGCGTTCAAGAAACTAAACAGGAGGCAGCAAAGGCACGAGATACTGGGGAAGGCTAAAACTTACTATAGTATGGCATGTTGAAGAAGAAAAATGTAGTTGGTATAGTTTTAGACAAAGTGATGCAGGAATGTGTAGTGGTTGTGGATAGGGGCCCAAAACTGGATGCAATACTCCAGATGTGGCCTCACCAGTGCCAAATAGAGAGAAATAATCACTTCCCTCAATCTGCTGGCAGCGCTTCCACTAATGCAGCCCAATATGCTGTTAGCCTTCTTAGCAACAAGGGCACACTGATTCATATCCAGCTTCCCGTCAACTGTAATCCCCAGGTCATTTTCTGCAGAACTTCTGCTTAGCAAGTTGGTTCCCACCCTGCAGCTGTGCATGGGATTCTTCTGTCCTAGTGCAGGACTCTGCATTTGTCCTTGTTGAACCTCATCAGATTTCCTTTGGTCCAATCCTCCAGTGTGTCTAGGTCACTCTGGACCCTATCTCTCCCCCAGCTTAGTGTCATCCACAAACTTGCTGAGGGTGCAATCCATCCCATCATCCAGATCATTAATGAAGATGCTGAACAAAACCAGCCCGAGGACCGACCCCTGGGACACTCCACTTGATACCGGCTGCCAACTAGACATCGAGCCATTGATCGCTACCTGTTGAGCCCAACAATCTAGCCAGCTTTCTATCGACCTTATAGTCCATTCATCCAATCCATTCTTTTTTTACTTGCTGGCAAGAATACTGTGAGAGACCGTATCAAAAGCTTTGCTAAAGTCAAAATATATCACGTCCACCACTTTCCCCATATCCTCAGAGCCAGTTATCTCAGCGTAGAAGGCAATCAGGTTGGTCAGGCATAACTTGCCCTTGGTGAATCCATGTTGACTGTTCCTGATCATCATCCAAGTGCTTCAAAATGGTTTCCTTGAGGATCTGCTCCATGATTTTTCCAGGGACTGAGGTGAGGCTGACTGGTCTGTAGTTCCCTGGATTCTCCTACTTTCCATTTTTAAGGATGAGCCCTATATTTGCCTTTTCCAACTCCCCCAATCGCCAAGAGTTTTCAAAGATAATGGCCAATGGCTCTGCAATCACATCAGCCAACTCCCTCAGCACCCGCGGATGCATTAGACCTGGCCCCATGGACTTGTGCATGTTCAGCTTTTCTAAATAGTCCTTAACCTGTTCTTTCACCAGTGAGGGCTGCTCACCTCCTCCCCATACTGTGCTGTCCAGTGCAGCAGTCTGGGAGCTGACCTTGTCTGTGAAGACCAAGGCAAAAAAAGCATTGAGTACTTCAGCTTTTTCCACATCATCTATCACTAAACTGCCTCCCCCATTGAGGAAGGGTCCCACACTTTCTCTGACCTTCTTCTTGTTGCTAACATACCTGTAGAAACCCTTCTTGTTACCCTTCACATCCCTTGCTAACTGCAACTCCAATTGTACTTTGGCCTTCCTGCATGCTCGAGCAATATTTTTATACTCCTCCCTAGTCATCTGTCCACGTTTCCACTTAAATAAATAAAGTGTGCATCCTTAATAGGGACAGTAAATTCACATTCCAACAACTTAACTAAGGATGTGGTAGATTCTTTGTCACTTGAAATCTTTAAATTAAGACTGAATGTCTTTATTGTCTAGCTCAACCAAAAGTTATGGTCAGACTAGAGAATAACAGTGGTCCCTTTTGGCCTTAATCTGTGAAATTGACACATTGGTTAAGGCATTTTTTTTCCTGAATATATTCTCCTTGATTTGTGGACAATTTGGGGAATTATTTTTCCTAATAGTGTTTTAGCCATTTTTTTTTCTAGAATGATGTCTGCATTTATCAATAAGATTGGACTGCAGTTTGTGTATTCACTGGATTTTTTGTCCTTTTAATATTATCGTCAACAGACCAATACATAAGGACAATAGCAATTTTTCTTCCAGGAGTGATTTTTGCAAACAGACAAATTAGATTTCTACTGAACCTGGCTGAATCCTTTTAGTTATCCAGACAAATATTGCAATTTATTTTGATTTTTTTTCTTAATATCTTGATTCATTTTTGGTTGGCATGCGTAATGGGTGCATTTCAAAAATTCTTTCCAGTTCTACAGGTATTCCCCATTTTTAGTATTAGGAATACTACCAGAATGGGTAAGCTTTAAGGTATCCTCTATGGATATAATGGGGAGGTATAAATATTTTAAAAACATTTCTAAATGAATGTGCGGATTAATTATTTTTATGAACTAAATTATTATTTTTGCCCCTATTATCAGTGTAATCATTAACTTCTAGTGACTTCCAATTCAGGAAAGCATCCTTATTCAGGAATAGTACATATACATGTGCTTAATTTTAAGCACATACTGGAGCACTTTCCTAGATCAGGATACTTTCTTGAACTGGGCCCTCGATTAGTATTTTCATGTGTTGATGTATATATGCAGACCAAAAATTGCCTGTCTTTTTCGATGGTTCCCAAAAGTTTTTTAGCTATTGCTTAACACAAAGCATATTCATTCTTTGTAGTTACAAATATATCAGTTTGCTATCTAGCTTGCATTCACTTTTCATTTGAATTGAGGTATTCTGAATATTAATTATGCAAAGCCACCAACCCGGCCTCTCCAGTTTTTTTCCCCCTCAGAATTCTTTTTGTTTTGGAAGAATAAAAGATAATTATTCCTCTAATGTCTGCCTTCCAGGCATCCCCACCACATAGAATAGCTTGGGGCTCCTTGTTCATTGAATTCTAAAACTGATTCTGTTTCTACTCGTAAGAAACCATAAAAGGATTTCTCTAATGTGAGAACTACATTCAGAATTGCCTTTTGGGCATGTCTAGATTAGCAAAAGCTTGTGTAATTTGAGCATTATCAGATATACAGTATATGCACATATACACACATATGTATATATTAAAATGTATGTTAACAGGTCTACTATGTATATATTATCAGATGTTTTGGGATAAGAAATCTATTCTTAAATCCATTCTATATGTGTTAACTAACTTCCTAATGTCTACTAACCATAGGTCTTTAAAAACATTTTAACTCTGTCTTATCCCTGACTTACCTTCATTGCTCTTTGACTCTCTAGCAGGAGGTCAATCACTTGATTAAAAGTCACTGTCACCAGCAGATATGACTGAAACAGTATTTATCTCAGAAATGCATTTGGATACATTATGGATAAGTCTGAGGACTTCAGGCTGGATGAATATACATTTCCTAGTATAATTTTCTGATTATGTAGTATGATATCATATTGGCAAGGATACTATGATTTGCCATGATTGACAAACCACATAGCAAGTTTAAAAGGACATATATTAACTAAGTAGCAATATAGTCAGTCAACTATTCTATTAGTGTCAAGTAACAGAGGGGTAGCCGTGTTAGTCTGAATCTGTAAAAAGCAACAGAGGGTCCTGTGGCACCTTTAAGACTAACAGAAGTATTGGAGCATAAGCTTTCGTGGGTGAATGCCCACTTCATCAGATGCATCCTATTAGTGTCATTCCTGTCTTCCAGATTCATAATTTCAGTGTTTTATATTTCTTTTGATTCTTCTCTTTCCTTCTAACTAACCCCATAACCTGTCTCATGTTAATTCTGTATCTTCTTCATGGATTCAGAGATTTTAAGACCACACGTGACCACAACAATCATCTATTTCTTCCTCTCTTACATGACAAAATCTGCTCTTTCTTTCTACAGATCCCATTGTATTAGTCATCTTTCATCTTAATTTATATAATCATTTGACCTTCTAGCCAAGGAACAAAAGTATTATTGTTATAAGACCTTAAATAGAGGTATTTTCCTAGTACCATTAGGAGTTCTGAACTACACTTATTGGTCCTTATTAGCCGGTGTATGTTGGCCTTTATGGTTTAAGTAGTGCATTTCTGTCTAGGAACATGACATATCAAAGGCTTAAATACTCAGGTACTTATTGTCTTGTTTGCTAACTTGTGAAACATCTATAGTGCACGAAACCTTAATTGAAAAAAAAAATGTTTGTGAAGCCAATAAATTATCTCCACAACAGCAGTTCCAATTTAAAATCCCTTACTGATTATGCGGGACACTGGAGCAAAGACACTCAGAGTTCAGTAAATCTTGAAGCAGATCAAACATCTTCTCTGCATATGACTAGTGAGTAAGGTCATTTGACACAAATACTTAGCTTTTGGGAGGACTTAATTTTTATTAACAGAATTAATCTCAGTAAAATTTAGCAAGCCGAAAGTCTAATGGAAAATAAATTATTTTCTCATATCTAAATTGCATATATGGTATTTGTCAGTGTTTATTGCCCTTGTATCTCTGGAAATATCACTTATGTGATAAGCAGACATGTTAGCATATGAATCACCAGTTCAGCAATCATGGACCTGCTTAATCTTGGCCAGTAATTAGATCTCAGCCTTTAGCAACTAATATAAGGTTACTGTTGGTGTTCAAAAATCAATAAATCTTCTAGAGCGAAAGAGCAGTAATCTAGCAGAAGTTATTTTATTTTAAATCAAAATTGCGTTAAACAATGATTTCAGTAATATATTTATCAAGCTTAACCCAAAGAAAAGAATAATTGTCCTTAAATATTAAATAATAGGAAATATTTTGAAACAATTCTATTCACTTTAGGGGAAGTTAACCACTGCCGAAAGCAGATGCCACTCAAATTCAAGTCTATGGAGTTGCATCCAATTAGGCACATTGTGAATTTGACCCTCTACATTGTCTTGTTCCTCTTTCCTGCTCTCGCCATTTATCTCCACTTAATGTCACAGGGCGAGATTCTGTGCTGCATCTCTTAGAGGTCCAATACTGAACTCACATCCCAGGGGAGGAGAGGGGAGACTATGGAGTCTTTAAGCCACCTTTGCAGTCTACTGATCCTGGGCTTCTCTGAGGACTCTGGCTCTGCCCCCTGCTGCCCCTGCCATGATGTCTCCCACTCCTATGCCACGGTTTGCTAGGCAACCCTTGGAATGCAGCCTTACCAAATGCATAGTTCCTGCACCAGGGAATCCTTCCCCCTGTTAGAAATGGGGCTTTTAGAGACCCTTTTTGCCACTCCTACCATTTTACCATGCATAAAGAGGATAAGGGTCATAGTCATTATCCTTGTGTATGACACCACCAGAGCCACAAAACTCAACAGACACTTCCTCATTTTCAGGAGATTTGAATAGTCTCCTCTGCTTTACTGGTATAGTCAGCAGTGTGGTAGAGATACTTATTGTACACGCCTCTCAACAATTCACTTTGATCCACCTGTCAGACTGGGGAGCCAAGCAGACAATCAGTTGCGCAATTTAAATAAAGTACTGTCCCAATTACCAATTGGTGCCTCACTCTGCCCTGTGCTTCAGAGAAAGCAGTAGTGCTCTTGATTGGAATGACTTGAGTACACTGACAATATGAGGCATTCCTGATTTATATGGTCTTTTATCCCTAACTCCTCGCATTTATCTCTTTGTTAAGGCACCTCTTGCATTCCTTCTTCGTGCTCTTATTCTTCTTTGCCTTTTTCTGTCCTTGCCCTCTATTTTCCATCTAAATATCTGTCTAGGTACTTATGTAACCTTCAACTCCCACCACTGTTTCATCAAGGAGCTGAAGTGTTGCTATACCCATTTAACAGATAGGGGATTTAGACACAGATTGAGTGACTTGCCCAAAGTCACATAAGAAGTCCATGTCAGAACCAGGAACTGAACGCAGACCTTCTGAGCCCTGGAATGGTGGCAGTAAACAGGACCATGGCTGCACAACAGACTTCAAAAAGAAACATACTGGAAACATGGATGGACACACGGCTCACCAAATTATGTGTTGACAAATTATGGCCTGATTCAACAGAACTCCATTGACCTTCGCAAGTAGTGAATTTAAAGTGTGAAGTTTATTTTGTTGGCCAGCTGTGGATTTCAGCAGTACCTCATGAACAGGGCATGTGTACTGAAGCTCTAGTAAGGAGGCAGGGAAAGACATGGGACTAAACTTCTCAACATGGGTAACTCTTGCATCTGGTGAGAGTCTTGACAGCTGTCCATCACAGTCAGTTGCTTTAGAACAGAGATCCTCAATCTGTGAGGTGCACCTTTCTAGGAGGACACAGAGTAACGTTCAGGAGGGCATGGCTGGTGCCTGGACAGGGGGCGGGGAGGAGCACTGCACATCCCATGCCCGGAGGCCTCGGCTGCCAGCCCAGGTCCCCGGCCTCGGGGCCCCTGGCCAAGGGTCTGTTCCTGCCCCCACCCCCAGCTTTGCTCCCTTTCCCCTGTCCCCCCACTCCCAGTTATGTGGAGGGGGCGGATAGGGATAAGGGGGGGATGTAAGGTAAAAAGTTTGGGGACCACCGCTTTAGAAATATAATTGTGATAAAGGTGGAAGAGGAAGAGGAGCAAGAAGGCATGGGACCAGCAAAAAAGAGCAGATGAGCACTTCACAAAACAAAGATCATGCAAATATCCTTAGCAGCAAAGAGCAATCAGAAAATATATGGTAGAGAAACAGAGTATTTTATAGATTACTATGTTCAAAAAAATTTCCATGAGGCATCAGCAGCTCTTTATTGAGCAAGTAAATAGTAAAATCTATTTAAGTGCAAAGATTACTGAAGTAACTAATTATATACTATATTATTATTTCACTCTATGCATCTGAAGAAGTGAGGTTTTTACCCACAAAAGCTTATGCCCAAATAAATCTGTTAGTCTTTAAGGTGCCACCAGACTCCTTGTTGTTTTTGTAGATACAGACTAACACAGCTACCTCCTGATACTTTACACCATGCAAGGCACTAAATTTAGCCGTATGGAGTGGAAATCCATCAACCTCAACAAAAAACTTGCACAGATACAGACAGACATCATCTTCCTCTCCAAATGCAAACAGATGGACATCATACCAAATGGACTGAAAGTAAAAAATCCATTGCAATCAACATACTACACTGACTATGGTGAGAGACTGTGCCACACACGCTCAAAGAAACTGAGGAACCACCTGATCAGCATCCTGTACAGCAGACAGGAGAAGATCAAGAATGAGCTCTCAGAACTGGAGACTCTCATACAATACCAACCTTCCACACAAACCTCCACGTGGCTGGACTTTACAAAAATGAGACAAGCCATTTACAATGCACACTTCACTTCTCTACAGAGGAAAAAGGACAGTAAGCTATCTAAACTCCTACCTGCCACAGGGGGCTACAACAGTGGTACCCTCAACTCATCTAACAACATTGTAAATCTTTCCAAGCACACACTTAGCCCAGCAGAAGAGTCTGTCCGATCTCGGGGACTCTCTTTGTGCCCCACCATCCCCACGAACACGATAGTTCTGTGGTGATCTGGAAGCCTACTTTCATCGTCTCCGACTCAAGGAATATTTTCAACGCACCACTGAACAGTGCACTGACCCACAGGAACCCTCCTACCAACACTACTAGAAGAAGAACTCTGCATGGACTCCTCCTGATGGACGGTCGAAATGACAGACTGGACCTCTACATAGAGTGCTTCTGCAGACGTGCACAGGCTGAAATTGTGGGCAAACAACATCACTTGTCCCATAACCTCAGCCATACAGAACGCAATGCCATCCACAGCCTCAGAAACAACTCTGACATTATCATCAAAGGGGCTGACAAAGGAGGTGCTGTAGTCATAATGAACAGGTCGGATTATGAACAGGAGGCTGCCAGGCAACTCTCCAAGACCACATTCTACAGGCCACTATCCTCTGATCCCACTGAGGAATACCAAAAGAAACTACACCATCTGCTCAAGAAATTCCCAGCTACAGTACGGGAACAAATCTACATGGACACACCCCTAGAACCCCGACCAGGGGTATTCTATCTGCTACCCAAGAACCATAAACCCGGAAACCCTGGACGCCCCATCATCTCAGGCACTGGCACTCTTACAGCAGGATTATCTGGCTATTTGGACTCTCTCCTCAGACCCTATGCTACCAGCACTCCCAGCTATCTTCGAGACACCACCGACTTCCTGAGGAAACTACAATACACTGGTGTTCTTCCTGAAAACACCATCCTGGCCACCGTGGATGTAGAAGCACTTTACACCAATATTCCACATGAGGATGGACTACAAGCTGTCAGCAACAGTATCCCTGATGAGGCCACAGCACGCCTGGTGGCTGAGCTTTGTGACTTTGTCCTCACCCACAACCACTTCAGATTTGGGGACAACTTATACCTTCAAGTCAATGGCACTGCTATGGGTACCCGCATGGCCCCACAGTATGCCAACATTTTTATGGCTGACTTAGAACAACGCTTCCTCAGCTCTCGTCCCCTAGTGCCCCTCCTCTACTTGCGCTACATTGATGACATCATCATATGGACCCAAGGAAAGGAGGCCCTTGAAGAATTCCACCTGGACTTCAACAATTTCCACCCCACCTTCAACCTCAGCCTGGACCAGTCCACACAAGAGATCCACTTCCTGGACTCTACAGTGCAAATAAGTGATGGTCACATAAACACCGCCCTATACCGGAAACCTACTGACCGCTATACATACCTACATGCCTCCAGCTTCCATCCAAGACACATCACACGATCCATTGTCTACAGCCAAGCACTAAGATACAACCGAATTTGCTCCAACCTCTCAGACAGAGACAAACACCTACAAGATCTTTATCAAGCATTCGTAAAACTACAATACCCACCTGGGGAAGTGAGGAAAGAGATTGACAGAGCAAGACGGGTACCCAGAAATCACCTACTTGTTGGGGCAGGCCCAACAAGGACAATAACAGAACACCACTGGCCATCACATACAGCCCCCAGCTAAAACCTCTCCAGCGCATTATCCACGATCTACAACCTATCCTGGAAAATGATCCCTCACTCTCACAGACCTTGGGAGGCAGGCCAGTCCTCGCTTACAGACAACCCCCCAACCTGAAGCAAATACTCCCCAGCAACTACACACCACACCACAGAATCACCAACCCAGGAACCAATCCCTGTAGCAAACCTCGTTGCCTACTCTGTCCCCATATCTACTCTGGCGACACCATCAGAGGACCCAACCACATCAGCCACACCATCAAGGGCTCATTCACCTGCACATCCACTAATGTTATATATGCCATCATGTGCCAGCAATGCCCCTCTGCCATGTACATTGGCCAAATCGGACAGTCCCTCCGCAAAAGAATAAATGGACACAAATCGGACATCAGGAATGGTAACATACATAAGCCAGTAAGTGAACACTTCAATCTCCCTGGTCATTCTATTACAGATTTAAAAGTCACTATCATTGAACAAAAAAACTTCAGAAACAGACTTCAAAGAGAAACAGCAGAACTAAAATTCATTTGCAAATTTAACACCATTAATCTGGGCTTGAATAGGGACTGGGAGTGGCTGGCTCATTACAGAAGCAGCTTTTCCTCTCCTGGAATTGACACCTCCTCATCTATTATTGGGAGTGGACTACATCCACCCTGATTGAATTGGCCCTGTCAACACTGGTTCTTCACTTGCAAAGTAACTCCCTGCTCTCCATGTGTCAGTATATAATGCCTGCATCTGTAACTTTCACTCTATGCATCTGAAGAAGTGAGGTTTTTACCCACGAAAGCTTATGCCCAAATACATCTGTTAGTCTTTAAGGTGCCACCAGACTCCTTGTTGTTTTAATTATATACCACTTTGTCTGGACAGCAAAGACTAAAGTTCAAAAATGCTTTATATTTTGGACTCCAAGAAGAATATTTCCTAAACTGCTGTAAGCATCTTAAAATGCACCACAGCTTCCCACTAATAAATTCCAGTCAGAGCCAGTTGTGAAGTTATGGAAAAAAACAAAACAAACAAACAAAAAGAACAAGTAATGTAGTGCACTCAAAAATGGGAAGTTTATTTTCCCCCCCAATAACATTGATCCTGTATCCAGAACTAGAACTACCATAAGAAACAAACTTCTTTGCGTTAGAATGCTCTAAAGAATCTATGAAGACTGATGTTCAAACTGTTGGAACTATCTGCTATGAAGTAATATTCAGCAGGGTGCAAGCCACCTTTCAGCCTCAAACCTGACTGAGTACCTTGTCCAGCTTCCATTAACTTCATTTAGCTCTGGATCAGGTCCTGCATAGCTAGGGTGAAATTTCACCCAGATGTAGAGAGCCCATCCCAAGTCATTAGCATCACCTAAGCCTTAAGTTTAAGTGACACAGATGTTCAAATTCCCTCTTGAACTTTATGCCCGAATCGTAATGATATTTATTAGTGTTTTAGTATTCGACTTTAAAAACCCTGACATTTTACTTTTTCTTCTGTATTAGTAGCATTTTATGGTGTTAATATAATTAACAACAAATGTGGAAGAATTACTGTACTCTTAAAGGAACAAAATCCTTTATATATTATGATTTATTTTTCCTCCCTCTTTTTTTCATATCCCACTTACAATGAACAAAACACTAAAGACTAAAGATCTTTAAGACACCATTCTGTCTACTTTTAGATGCAATCAAAGTCTTCAGTTTGAAGCCTGTGAAGCAACTGCATCTTGGCTTAAAGCCACTCAAATCAGACAAAGACAAAATGGCACTTTAAGAGATTAATAAACCAAATATTGTTCTCATAGCTAAGTTTAAATTTAATCATGTGTAAAAGAAAAAATTGGGTGTCTCCCTCCTCCTCCACACAAACTGCTAGTTGTTTTGGGCTGCTATTATATATTTAATTTTAAATAGATTTCAATTAATAAATATACTGAGAGAATCAAATGTGCTTTCTCTTATTAGTACTCTCTCTTTCCCTGGGGATTTAGGCCCCAATTCAAACAACAATTACATATTTGCTTAAATTCATCCCTGGTCAGCCCAACATTCATGTACATGTTCAACTTTAAGTACATGCTCAAGTCCCATTAAAGTTAGTGAAAGTTAAGCATGTGATTAAACACTGAACAGGGACGGTTTGATGAATCAGGGCCTTGTATCTGAAGGAAACTATAGCTAAAACATTACACTTAATGGCAAACATTATGACAATTATCTATGGACAAAGTTGAAAATTTACTCTGCCAAAACAACTCCTCCTTTCTGCAACCTACCCAAAAACAACTCAAGGGCCCACTCCTGTAATTGGATCACACAGGCTCATTCTGTTCTGAGCCTCACTGAAGTTCATTCAGCTCGGCTTTGAGCACAGAGGGCCACCTTCATGGATCAGCGACCAAATGAGTACAAGACTTTTCCTGCAAGTCTGTTGTTTTAATTAATACATAAAACAAGAAAATACCCATGACTACTCAATACTGCCACCAATTGTGTAAGAAATGGTAATCCTGGTTTGTGTTACATACCAGCTTCATTAGTCTCCAAACAGAAACCAGGCACAATGCATCTGTTCAGCAGCTTTAATTACACAAATATTAATATAAAAAAATCAATGGATTACTATGTTGCAGTTTGTCCAAAGATATAATTTGCCTAAAATGCAAAGTCTTAAAACATCTTTTCATTAGATATACTACTACTTAGCATTGTATATAGCACTTTACGCATTCAAAGTGCTGTACAGATAGACTGAACAAAGGAGGTTTTGATGGGGCATTTTGACATCCATGTGCAGTATGTGACTACAGACTTTATTTCAAAATTAACCTGTTTCCCATTCACAATAAACTTTCATGGAAACTTCTGATACGTCTGTTACACACGGCTAATATCCAGGTTGGATAAAGTAAATAGTTTTTCACCTTTTAAAAAATCTCTTTCTATTCATTTAAATTAAATGTAGTTTTTTTTTTAAATAAGCTTATTTAAAGCTAAATTTGAAATTGACAACCTATGTTAAGGCCTACACTTTAATCTATTAAAATCATTTAAATTAAATTTAAAAACAAACATGTTTGCTGCTAAGTTTTAAAGAAAAGCAAACCACTGCTAGAAGTCACTGGCTAAGCACCTGGAATCAGGTTTTCTTGAATCACTAAACCAGCTTTTGACAGCAGTAGCCCCATCTGCAGGTGCTGAGACAATATTTTCTTTCTTTCTTTTACTTTACTCAGCTAGTTCAGTTCAGTGCCTAGTTGATTCAAAATTAAGAAACCAATTGGGAGTTGAAAAAACAGGAAAACTTGTTTTTCCTCTTTCAATCTATGAATAAAAACTATATATGTGAGGGTGAAATCTACCCATTCTAAAATCTTGAATGGCCCGGTGACCCAATTCAATTCGCCAACTATACTACACAAAACTACTTAATAAATCATTTAGTTTTAAATGCAAAACATATTTTGATCAAACAAGTATTTAAGGTTTTATTTAATAAAAGCATTTAAAATGCTGTTTGTGTTTTTCAATTTAATTTCCAACCAAATAGAGCCAGACACAAGTCACAAGTAAAAAATTAATCAGCATCCAGCAAATAAGAAACCCATGATTCATCATTTTAATATAATAAACATGTAGAAATTAATCATCTGAATAAATGTAAAGTTAAGCTACGTGATTGCTTAAATAAATATATAGAGAGATAGCATATCCTCCTGATTAGCAAAAAGAAACACCAAATTTAGTGTAAAGGCTATATTTAGGTGCAAATAACATGTTTTAATAGCTACCAACTCATGAGAATTAATCTCTCTTTAGGAAAATAACTAAAAACTACAAATGCAAAACACGATTAAAATCAGTAATTTAAATCAAGATTTCTTGCTGCTGATTTAAATCGTGATTTAAAATCTGCGATTAAAATCAATCCACCCTGCTATCATCCTGGCAGAACACTCCATCCTGGGAGCAGGAGCTTCATATTGAAACAATACTGATCAGCTGAAACATCATTCTAGCCAATGAGCCAGGTCCCGCAACATTCAATATGATACACCTGGTTTTATTTATGTTCAGGAAGAAAATCAGAATAATTTTAATCTTTGATATGTAATGGCAAAGGTGCACAAAAATGTGTTAATCTGTTGACTTTCGCAATATTCAGCAGTATGGTAATGGCTTGTTTTTCAAAAAAGATATATTCTTACCCACTGAACCTTCTGCCCTTGACTATTTTTCAGAACAATTAACTCATTTTATTTCCTGTAAGGCATTTTTCCATTTCTACTGTTTAGTGTTGATATGTAAAGGTAGCTTTGCTCATTTACTTAGAAGATAGAGGCTTCTGGTCTTGCACTAATGATGATCTCTGTAAACACCCCTAGAGAGGAAGAGTACATTTTGATTGCATCACCACAAGGTTATTCTTGTCATTGTAATATTGGTTAGTGGAGCATCAATGTATATTATACAACCTGAGACAAGACATTTCTGGCATAAACAAATGGAAGAGTTCAGGTAAGTATCCAAAATTAGACTGGAATTCATCACAAATAATTATGCTAGCAATTCTGCCTAATTCATTACAAATATATTATATTTCCAACCATATGATTATAAAAAACTTAGCACTAATATTTTTCCTTTAACAAATAGTGTAGTGAAACTGGCCCTTTGTGAGCATTCAAGATCCCAGGCAAATCCAGCTGCATAAAACAGATGATCTTATACTTGAAAATTAACATAATTATACTGGAAATCTTGGGATTACCTAAAGCGAGGTTGCACAGGACACCTATATGTAAGTCATTACAGTGACAAGCTGGTAAAGGACACCTCTCTGGAAGGTTATCATTAGGGAGGAGATCGTATTTTTTAGTGTCCAACTTAAAATATTTCCATTGGCAATAATTCCTTCATAGAATAGACAAAAAAAATGTTCATTGTAACTAGATACTTTATTTTCTTACAGACTAGATTCTACTCTCACCCACACTGGTGTAAATCAATGTTGCAGGTATTGTAAATACAAACTGTACTTCAACATACTATCTTCTATCACACCTTAAACAGTCTCACACTTCATTAAGGGTATAATAATTGTTCCAAGCACTAGCAACAGAGACTTGAGGCTATGTCCAATGTTCTATACAGCAATATAAAATTGCATTTGTCACCGTACTTTCTTTCAGATAGCACCTCAAGAATAATGCTGACTGGCATTCATCATGTACACCTCTACCCCGATATAACGCGACCTGATATAACACAAATTTGGATATAACGCGGTAAAGCAGTGCTCCGGGGGGCGGGGCTGCGCACTCCGGCGGATCAAAGCAAGTTCGATATAACGCAGTTTCACCTATAACACGGTAAGATTTTTTGGCTCCCGAGGACAGTGTTATATCGGGGTAGAGGTGTATGTATATCCACTGCATTCTTTTTAAATTTGAGTTAAGCAAATTCAGTGCCTGTGAGGGGTGTCCTTGTCCATATCAGCACCCATGCAGACTGAAGTAATCATCAGTTTAGTCACAATACAGGTACAGGAGGGGCAGCAGTAGTGAAAACCTCCCCATACTGCCCCGTCAATGTCTCAGTCCTGACATAGAGGAACACTCAGTTCATCCATGCCTACTCAGTCTTTATCCTCTGCAATAAATACCCATTCAACAATGAAAATTAGTGCCAAGAGTAATAATACTTCTTTGTGATGAGGACTTGTGCCCACCAGAATGTGGACTGTGATGATCAAGTCAATTTACACAGGCCACTGATCTGACACCTTCTTACGGTCAGAGTCAGCCTGGGTCTGATAAATATTAGGGGCCTAGAGTTTCAAGACTACATTATATATCAACCTAAAACAAAAGAAGATAGGGGGGAAAAGACATTTGCTACTCCTCTCCTGCAGGAAACGGCTAATGAGGGCTACACCTTCCTAATCCCAATGAAGAACAAACTTCAGTGGAAGGCAATAAGCCTATCAGAGCCTCTGCAAATATGTCCTGGGGGAAATATTTTTTTAACCACTTCCTTAATCCCATGCTCCCCGACCAAACAAAAAGTCAGATCTATAAAGGCATATTTGTGCACTCTTGCCACCACAACAAAATATATTTCAGTTCACATTAATGCACTTATGTAAATTCAGATTACAAAACACTAGAAAACAATTTATTTCCATCATCACTTCATTTATGTAGGGAAATACATCTCAGCAAAAAGGAGGATTATGCATTATTTAGAGCCCTCATTTCTGAGCTCCTGTTAGAGTACATAATATGGAAGCAGTCCACGTAAAACTACTCTCCTCAGAAAGAGCAAAACAGAATCACATTCTCTAGGAGTAACTGTGTTGTTGTTTCATCAGCTTAGTCACAATACAGGTACAGGAGGGGCAGCAGTGACAATGACAAATGGAATGCAACTTTGTTGATTACTTCATCACATCAACATTAAAACACTTTCCCTATTATCACCCTCCTCCATTTTCCTCAGTTTAACATTGAAGAAATCTTACCATTATCAGAAGTTACTCTATTTTCTGTTTCCTTGTGTAAGTCAATATGCACATGTTCAATTCAAATTTTCATATCTATGGTTTCTTAAATAGTACCTGTTTTAGGTCATTTTTTTTTACTTTGACAAGAATCTGGGACTCCCAATGAAGTCAGTGTGAAAATTCAAGAGTAGGGCTTGGACCTTTACTTTTTCCTCTATTACCTGATCCTCTTTGATGATATGGTCGTTTAGAAGCCTAAACATAGGAACCATGAAGACCCTATTCATTCTTTCACAGACTCAAATTAAACTGTTCACCTTCTTATTTGTGAGCAAGCAGACAAGCAGGACAACCCGTATGCTCCAAATGAATGGAAGCATACTTGCATTCAGCTGTCATTCTCTAGAGTAAATTACCTTACAGCAGAACTAGTTAGCTTGCATCCTGCCTTTCTCAAACCATTAATTGCTAAGATGATCCATACTTGTTTGTCCAGCCTCTGTACAACATTCACAATACTGAGTCTCCACTTTTCATTGCAACATCAGTTTACCAACACCATGCCAGTGACACTGTCTTTCTTTCATGCCAATATACTTGTGATTGAAAAGGTAGTAAATTCCTAGGAAGTGCAAAGATTGATTTAATTTATACCTCTTTGTCTTGTGCTGCCATGTCTTATGCAATTCTATTGCATTCAATTAGACTGACATATCATTAACTTTATGGACACAGATTATTTCCTGACTTTCACCATAGATTTCTTCCTTGTAAAATTCAGGCCAACTCTCTATTCACTTCCCTTTCACCGTGCTTCCAGAGAAATAATTTCTTATGCTTATGTAACAATCCACAGGACAACATTCAGGTTGTTATGCCCCAAAAAGTTAAGATGATTATTCCTGAGGACCAAATCTGCAAGATTGCCTGAGTGATCATCTGAACGGCAAACCTTGAATTTAATGGTACTGAAAAACGATACCATCTTAAAGCAGAAAGTAAGCTGGAAACAGTTTCCAGTTTATTATCAAGCAATAGCAGCTCTGGTCTATTAACAGAGAGACTAGTAATACTTTAGAACACTTGCAATTTTATCTAATCTTGTTTGGAAAAATCCACAATCAACATAACAGATGAATGTTACTGAAGCTGAGTATTAAAGATAGAGTAGGGATGGTACTTGGTCCTGCTGTGAAGGCAGGGGACTGGACTCGATGACCTTTCAAGGTCCCTTCCAGTTCTATGAGATAGGTATATCTCCATAAAAGTACCAGAAAGTTCAAAATGTGAGAAATAATGAATTAAAGCAGCTAATAAGAAAACCCATTTGTTTTTGTAAAACCACTGACAGTGCTGCGTAAGAGAAAGATCAGATGACACTGCTGGGGAACTGAAATACCAAAGAGTGAATGAATTAGGCTTAATAAAAATTGAAATTATATCCCCACTCTGCCAAAAAATGATATTTTTAGGAATAAGTGGTGAGTTCATAAACCTGGTGGTAGCTTTTAAAGTAAGTTGAAAGTGGTAATAAAGTTGAGAAGGTTCATATTATCTATTATAAAATGAATATAATCTTACTTTCCTAGTCACATTTACGAGTAATCAAAGCTCCTAAAACATCATGTCCATGAGCTAAATCAAGATGGAGTTAGCAGGCACTAGATACTAGAATGACAAAAGAACAAAGTTCTTAGTAACTTGGTAACCTCAGGTGATCATAGCATGTGAAGCCAATCTGATAAAAATAAATACATCTGAATTTAATCTAACTGGTTTTGACAAAAGTAAGTAATTTATAAATAATAGTTATTTTAGACATTTGACTGAATGTGAGAAAGAACAATAGTACACTCATTCAGGATTACAATTTTTAACCTGAAAAACGTTGCCTGCAGTAGTTGAGGATTTTAGGAGGGAGAACTGGTGTAAAAGACAGTCATACAAGTCACAGATGTTAATAACAGTCTAAAACATTTCTGCTTTAGCATCTGCTTTATAGAATGCAGTATAGCATACTTTAATTGAGCTGATCTGCTACCTGCTGAGCTTGTTAGGCTTACAGATGAGAGTGCTGTCTGATTAGCTATATTTTATTATACCTAAAAATTTAAAGGTGACAGCTCACTATGGAAGTGTTATAGGACACGCAAACCCATGCAGCAATGTACTGTTTTGCATAATTTTAAACAGATATTTTCTACATACTAAACTACATGGAACTTTAACATAAAATAAGAGGCAAGTAATAAATAAATACATTCAAAAAAAAAAATCACACAATCTCTTCAGCATTATCCAGAGCTATTCTTCATACCAGCTTCTGTGTTATCTGTTTAAAAAAATATATCAAAACTCTTCCCTAAGATTTAGTCTAAAACTACTTTCAAACTTCAGTTTATAAATAAAACACAGTTTAGATTGTTTTTGGTATTTGATTCATGAAATAGCTATTGTTCAGGGTTCTAAACTCAACCGGAACATGGCTGTCTCTGCAACCATATACCCACCCTCCTAAGCAACTGCATGCAGCAAGTTTTTGCTGACACTAACAAAAATGTACAGCTTCACAAAGTTACAATTTTAAGTATTACCTCTGTGATTATTTAAACTTTATATTATGCCTACAAATCACAACATTTCATCTGAAAAAATGTAGAATACCTGCAAATTAAAAGCACAGCTCACTCGTACATTCATGAGAGCTCAAAATACTTCCTGCTCTCCAGAGCCTTGCTGAGTGACCCTCACAGACTGAGAGATACCGTGGGGTTCATTCAAATATAGAGCTCTTAACATTTTACCCATTTTGTAGTTGTAGTACTACAGAACAACAACAACAAAAAAACAGACTACCTATATAAGGAAAGAACATTAAAGTGCACAGTATCACTTTTGGGTGCTACAGATTTACCATATATGGTCAAAATAGTTCCATATGTTTCTATCATTCCCATCTTCCTAAATAAATTAGGTCAAATTCAACTAATTAGGTACACACGTGTACCCCAATTAAGTCAATGGGGTCCCATGGATGTAAAAATAACTAGTGAGACAAAAATCAACAAGGAACTCACCCAATGCAATTTTAGTGTGTGTGTGTGTGTGTGTGTGTGTGTGTGTGTCCCCTTTCCCTCATCAGATATGGAGACAAGCAGGTAGAGAATTTTTTCTGTGCCCAAGTCCAGTAATATGGGGGCAGGCAGAGGGATCAACTTCCCACCAACGTAGACAGGACTCTGCTGCAGACTGCTAGCCTTCCCTTCCAGGGCACAGAGCACTAGGTGCAGGGAGAAGCCAGATACCCGGACTCTCCTTACCAGTGAAGGACTGGAGATGGAACAGATCATTACCTCTGTCTGTAACTTGCTCCGATCAAAAAGTTTGCATCTTGCAACAGTACAGGAGAGCTGAAAAAATGCAAACCCTTTGATCAGAGAAAACTGTAGAACTGATGTCACCTTCCTTCTCACCCACTATCCCCTCCACTCACTTTCTCTCCCAGAATATTTCCTCCTTCTGATATCCCTCTTCCCCCTCTCTGCACACAGGAAGGTGTTCACTCCAGCTGCAACTCAGCCTTTACCTAGGAAGCTCCAACACTGTTGCAAACAACACTCACAATTTAATGATAAATCTCATGTGTGTGCTGAGGGAAGGGATCCACCTCCTGGATTCTTGTGATTACAGGAGACTCTCAGTTTGCCTCTTTTTTTTTAAGGTTCTAGCCATGATGGTTACAGAGAAATATCTTGAAAATATAACTCGGATACAGCCCAGAAGTCAGAAACTAGAACGGAAAGAACCTCAAATCTCACGCCATTATTGCTCCTCTTCACACTATTATTGCTTCCACCTTTCAATCCTCCTGCACAGCTTCTTGCCAGCTATTCTCTGCTCCTTTCATTTGCCCTCCAGGCCCTGATCTAAGGGTGAAAACTATCCACTGACTGTAATGGGAATTGTATCACACCTTGTTAGGTATTATTTTTGATCCTTTTCTCTGGTAATACATAGGTTTAGAGCCTGATCCTGCCAAGTGCTAACTTCCACTGACTTCAAGAGGAGTTGAAGGCACTCAACACACTAAAAGATGCTCACTAAATTTACTGTTTGCGATCATGTCCCCCACCATTGTCATGCCCCAGCCAGGATAAAAGCCCACTTGTTATTGGAATTTAACAGTTGTTCCTCTACTTCCATTTGCAAGGGCTCTAATTTTTCATATACAACTATGCAGTAAATGCAGGTGAAGACAAATGATTTTCAGTGGTTGCCCCTATAGAATAAATTAATTTCTGAAACTATCATTTTTAAAAAAAAATTAAGGACAAGTGATGGAAAAAGGCAGACCTCTTGGACTGACCAGTTAAAGCTTGTAGAAAAAAATATTTCTTGTGGATAATTTTTAAAGGGACTTAGGCACTTAAGAACAGATTCTCAAATATGTGTAGGTATCTGAAGATGCAGAGCAACACCTAGTTGGATTGACAAAGATGCGTAAGTGAGTTACATACCTAGTTCCCATTGACTTTCAATGGGAAGTAGACATACAACCTGATTAGGCACTTTTGAAAATCCCACTAAGCACTTCCCTGCATCTTTCGAGGCCTAAATACCTTTATAAATCTGGTCCTTAGGAACCTAACTCTCATGAAGAGTCAATGACTTGCACTCCTTAAGTTTTAGGCGCTTTTGAAAAAAATTCAGTGTGCACCTAATGCTGGACTCTTTGAATTAAACTTGACATAAATCAGATAAACACACAAGCAACCTAATGCCAGTTAGAATTGAGGTCCTGATTCACTATAGTATTACACCATTTTTATGCCAATGTAGTGGAATTATGGCTGATAACGGCAAGTGGAAGTTTTGCGTGAGTATTTTGCGTGAGTACTGTAAGCCTCATCCTGAATTCCTGTTAGCTGCCATAGGTTAAAGAGGGAATTCCTCTCAAATTAAAAAGTACAGGGAATTGCCCCACTAAGTTTTATTGGGTGTCACTTTTGTTATCTGCCCTATCTATTGTTTTTTCTTACTCTGGTTAGGATCTGATTCCTCAGAAGGTGTGTTAGTGACGCCTATGAAGTGGTGATAGAACTTCACTTCTCACTAACTTTAATGGAATTACACTGGTATCAAATTGGTCTAATGCATTAGTGATTCAAGCTCTGGATCTTCAAATGCTAAAGGTTGGTATTGAGCAGGACTTTTCCCACGCTCTGAAGTGGTGTCACTTCCATATAACTAAACTGTCAGTGATACCTGTGTAGAGAATGGCAGTGGAGGAGAAAGAGGTTTTAAAATATTAAATGCTTTATTCTTTTAATTCCATGTCTCCAAAAAGGAAACAATTAAAACCGGTTACAATAACCTAAGCACCGAGTACATTTGATCATTATTCATTTTAGTCACTGCCAAATATAAAGGCATGCAGAATGGGCACGAGTACATACTTCTCTATACCATGAAAAATAATAGCTAGCTGATCAGATAATGTAAATAATATACTACAGACAATGTTATGTTTGTTACTTAGATGACCTTATATAAAAAAAATCTGAAAATAAAGACAATGTTATACAACAACCGTTCCCCTTATTACATTTTTACTAGCCTCCAGTTTACAAGTTGTATAGGTCATGAAATGTATAGTAATTTCATCATCCATAGCTAAATATCAATCTAGCACAACAATGAATAATGTGCATGTCATATTAACTACAATTAGTTTATTTAATTACACAAAACATCTAATGCTGAAGGGTAACACATTTAGTCATCTAAGAGCATCCGAATACACTCACTGTTCTCAGTTTGCATCTTCTAAATGACAGAATTGAGAATGTGGCAAAGGCTAAATTCCCTGCCAATTGTTTTGCTTTTTAGAAGGCACTTAGGGTCTAATTGCCCATGCTTTTGAGGGAGGGGAAAGGATGTTTCACATTAACGCTAATGTGTGTTATACTCACACTTCAATTTACACATGGATCTGAAAGCAGATTCTTCATAACAAGATGGTGGCTTTCCATTGTATCAGTAGCTATGTACTGAACGTTAGACATTAAGTTAGATGGAGAACTTTTTCTTAATACTTCAGAAATATTTGGAGAATTTGTACGGGTGACCAAAAGTCAAATTACAGTACTAGTTAAAACTGGAGCTATGAAGGATGAATCCAGCTCTTTGTCTTTAAGAACAGCCATACTGGGTTAGACCAATGGTCAGTACCAGCTACTTCAGAGAGAATACACAGAACAGGGCAATTGTCAACTGATCCACCCTCTCATCCAATCCCAGCTTCTGGCAGTCAGAGGTTTAGGGACAGCCAGCTGCATCCCAAGCCCAAATGTCTATACTGCAATTCAATAGCCCCTTAGCCCAAGCCTCAAGAGCCCAAGCCAGCACGCCTGGGCCAGCCACAGGTTTCTAATTGTAGTGTAGACTAGTGGTTCTTAACCAGGGGTCCAGGGTCCCCTAGGGACCGCGAGCTGGTTTCAGGGGGTCCACCAAGCATGTCTGGTGTTAGACTTTCTAGGGCCCAGGGCAGAAAGCTAAAGCCCCACATGCAGGACTGCAGCCCGGGGCCCTGAGCTCCAGCACCAGGGACTGAAGCTGAAGCTTGAGCACTTAGGCTATGTCTACACTAAGCAGCTTTTAGCGACACAGCAGTGTCACTACAGTTGTGCCACTAAAAGGTGCACAGCGGAGCCACTGTTTATCGCCTCGCCTGCCAACAAAAAACTTTCACCCTCAATAAGCGGCGTAAGCGTTGTCAGCAGGAGAGCGCTCCTGCTGACAAAGTGCTGTTCACACTGGCACTTGTCATCAGCAAAACATTTGTCTTTTTTGGGGGGAAAGGGTGTGTGTTTTTTTAACATAGCTGAAAGACAAAAGTTTTATCGTTCAGTTGCTAGTGTAGACATAGTCCCAGTTTCAGGTGCCCTTTGTGGCATGGGACCCCAGGCAATTGCCCCGCTTCCTACCCTTTAACACCAGCTCTAGCTTTTAGATGGAGAAAAACAATTGTTGTGGTAGAGGTAAGCTAAGGAGTTTTTATAGCATGGTGGGGGGGCCTCAGAAAGAAAAAGTTAGAAAGCCCCTGGTGTAGACATACCATCAAACTGATTCTTCCTGAGGTGTCTCTTATCCTGCGAGCTCAGGCCCCTTCAACAAACTCTCTCTAGTCCTTCTGATTCCAGACTCAAGCTGAGCTCTCTCCCTTTTATGAGGCCCAGGAGTCCATTAAGTTATTACCTGACACCTCTTAGTCCCACCTACCTCTGGCTGAGAAGCAATTACAGCACAGGTGTGATAGATGTGAATAACTTTCTTTTAACCCTTCCTAGCTTGTGACCCCATCACAAGCCAAAATCCAGCAAGGTACATACCCCAATTCAGTGGAACTACTCAAATGCTTAACTAAGCGAACTACTCATGTGTCTAGCACTTACCTAACTTGCTGAAAGGGGCTGTATTTTTTAAAAATCACTTCAGAAAAATTAATTAAGGACTAACCAATCTAACCAATCAATTAAGGACTAACCATCTACCCAATCACAACACTGCTTGGATTTCAAATATTTGCAATCAATCAAAAAAGTAATTTTATTTATATACCACTTATTAACTGAATTTAAATAATAAATAAATGCAAAGAACTGATGATCTATTCACATTTATTCTGTGGGGAGGAAAATAGATTAAATTCATCTAATAAATTAATCTCAGATCCAGGCTGTAATCAAATAGTTTAAAATCCAATAAAAATATTTTAAAAGACAGCAAGAAATATTAATGTTTATTATTATTCCCAGATTAAATGATCTGACTTACACCTCCCAGCCCCCCAGTTTTGCTCTTTTTATTATCCATCTTTGGATAAGTCTACTAATACACTTGAGAGTACACAAATATTAATGGCAAAAAAAAAAAAACCCTACTATCAGTTCATCCAACCTATTTTCTGTTAGGCTTATCATTTGCATTGAAATGTTAGATTATTCAGTGCAACATACAGAATCAGGCATTCTACATTTGTTTTGTTACATTGGGTTTTTACTGGAATATTTGGTGTACAGTCTATCCTGGACCACCGTAAATGATTCTTGTTCAAAGGCGAGGTGAGGGAGAAATATATTTAATTATGCAGAGAGCATTTTCAGGAGGGATTGGAGATAATTGATTTCCCATTGGCTCTCAGTAAAATCCAAGACAAAATCAGAACCACCACACTCCCTGGAACTTAATTATACTTGCTTTTAAAACTTTTGCAAGCTATAAAAATCAAAAAGAGAAACTTGAAAGTAATTTCAAT
Organism: Terrapene triunguis; assembly: GCF_002925995.2. NCBI lineage: Eukaryota > Metazoa > Chordata > Testudines > Emydidae > Terrapene > Terrapene triunguis. Next base: position 1,669,038 of record NW_020664389.1, read on the forward strand.
CTTTGTGTGGGTTATTTTAATTCTGAAGTACAAATTACTCTAGCAGGCTGGATATTTTCCCAGCAATGGCAGGAAATGCAATTATAACATGCATCTGAGTAGGATAATGAATGTCCAAAAAAGGGCTTAATATTGTGGCTATCCTTTGATCACAATTTAATGCTGTAATCAATCTGCTTTTGTTAGCAGGATGACTTTAATCTGTTTAAAGAAGCTGAATCTGAACTGGGAAATATGGGGTAAAACTGTAAGTGTGTCTTTTGTGAGAGACTTATGTACTGACCTCCATGTTCAGTCATGCCTAGGTAAGAATGGTATCTTTTTAGAATTATTTCTGTTACAGTATTTCTAAGCAGCTACTGTAAGCTGTTCGATAGGCAGATTTATACTTCAGCTACAAAGGCTCTAAGTATGCCTGCAACTATGTGGCCCTGAAATCGCAAAGAACATTCCTATTTTCAAGTACCATACCAGCATTCCCATCAGTTTTAAAAGAATGCTTGTTTAGTTCCTTTTTTTTTTTTTTTTTGTGGTAAATTCCAACAGATTCTTTTCAACAGAAGTTTGCAGATACAGGCTTCATCAAGAAACCCTTACTTTTTTCTAACTATTAAGAAAATATCCAGATACTGCAGTAATGGGAATCAACCAGTTTTGAACAGGTATCCTAGAAAGCCATTTGCCATGGAAAATCTGGAGTTTGTGTTTTTACAGAGAATCTTTAGTTTTTACATTTTCTGAAAAAATAAAAAGATAGAAAGTAGAACTCCAGTTATCCAAGCCTCCATTAACCAGCTCTCCATATTAACCAAATCACCAGCTGCCCAGGACTGACAGCAGCTCGGGCTCAGGCAATCAGCCCTGGACATCTGGTAGTCAGGGCCACCGAGAGCGGGTTCGGGCCCCGGTAAAATTTTTTTTTCGGGCCCCCCCATCAAGAGACTGCACTGTCATACTGTCAAAGCACAGAAGCGAATGTTCGTTTAGAGTCGGAAATACTCGGAAAACAATCGACAAATAATGATACTACCGAGAAAGACAAAAACATATGCAACATAGTTGGGCTCTGGGCGCCCTTCCGGACCGCCAGGCCCCGGTAATTTGTATCGGCTTCCTCCCCCCCCATCGGCCCTGCTGGTAGTTTAGTTAATGAGAAGAGACAGATAATGGAGGATCGGATAAATGGGGATCTACTGTATATCAATTAAATGTGTTCAACTGATGGCTATATACATTGTAGCTAGGGAAACTAAAGTTCAGCATTTCATTTTAATCATGGAAAAAAGGAAATTTTTATGGGTTTTTTTATTGGAGAATTTTGTTTTTTTATCATAGAAAACTAGGATCCTGGTTATGAAGTATTTAGATAATGTAGCTTTATTTGTCTCTCTTCCCTTCATTCAGCAGGGACTGAACTTGTAATTATTCATGTGATTATTCACAATAGGCTTCAGCTGAACAACTGCAGTGGAATTTAGTTGGCTGAGAGTATATAGTGAATATACTCAAGGATGGTCCACCACCAGTCATATATTTCCACTCTGACAAGGCTTCCCATTGTGCCCAGATGTCCTCTGCTCCCCTAGCACAATTTCAAATCCCCTCTTTCAGATACATTTCTTTGAATCCCACCAGTAACAAAAAACTGGCACTGCCTTTCCCTCTTAAAGTTATCAGTAGGGCCCTACCAAATTCACGGTCCATTTTGGTCAATTTCACAGTCGTAGGATTTTAAAAATAGTAAATTTGATTATTTCAGCTATTTAAATCTGAAATTTTACGGTGTTGTAATTGTAGGGGTCCTGACCCAAAAAGGAGTTGTGGTGGGGTTGCAAGGTTATTGTAAGGGAGGTTGTGGTACTGCTACCCTTACTTCTGCACTGCTTCTGGCAGCAGCGCTGTCTTCAGAGCTGAGTGGTGGCTGCTGGCCGGGAGCCCAGCTCTGAAGGCAGAGCCACTCGCAGCAGCAGCATAGAAGTAAGGATGTCATGGTATGGTATTGCAACCCTTATTTCTGTGCTGCTGCCGGCAGAGCTGGGCCCTCAGTCAATAGCCGCCACTCTCTGGCTGCCCAGCTCTGCCGGCAGCAGCGCAGAAGGAAGGGTGGCATGGTATGGTATTGCCAATCTTATTTCTGCACTGATGCTGGTGGGACGCTGACTTCAGAGCTGGGCACCCGGCCAACAGCCACCTCTCTCTGGCCACCGAGCTCTGAAGGCAGCACAGAAGTAAGGGTGGCAATACTGTGACACCCTTAAAATAACCTGGTGACCCCCTCCCCCTCCCACCCCACAACTCCCTTTTGGGCAGGACCCTCAATTTGAGAAATGCTAGTCTCCCCCATGAAATCTGTATAGTATAGCGTAAAAGCACACAGAAGACCAGATTTCACGGGGGGAGACCAGATTTCACGATCCGTGATGCGTTTTTCATGGCCATGAATTTCTTAGGGTCCTAATTATTTTGACTGGTCAAAGACAGGGCATCTGAGTCACTAGCTCTCCATTAGAGAAAGATTTTGCTGGAAAATGACTAACTAACAATTGCTTTCAGCTCCAAGCTGGAGCTGGGTATCAGCTCTATTTTTATCCCAAAAGTAAGCATACAGATTCCATGTTTAACTCCTGGCTATTTGCATAGACAAGTTTCTTTCTCTGACTCCCTTTGTATGCAGGGAAAATGCAGAAACAGCTGGATCTCAGTAATATAGGTTTTCTCACCTGGAACAAAAGAATAAATATCTTAGACAATTGCTGCTCTATACAAGTAGCATATGTTTTAGTTATTGGATGCAGATGAGATTGTATGTTGAGTGACTCATATAAACAACTACAAACATGGCCCATCTTGAGTATTACAGCACATGCATATACACCAGAATTTTCACAAGAGGTCATTTCCCATTTAGACACTGACATAAGTGGCCAGATTTTCAGAAGAGCTCAGCATGCAATGTAGTGAACCTTTTAAAAAAACAAAAAACAAAAACAAAAAAAACTAGGCCCTTATTTATTTTTTCATTTAAAGATTTGGTTTTAGATTTTTTTCACCTTTTTTGTTGGCTACCAATTAAAGATGAGGCTGTGAAGCTATACATACAAACAAGCTGATTTTCAATGGTGTTGAATACTCATACAGCTTTTAGGATAAATCTCAGCATTTATGCAACAGCCATTGCATTGGTCAATATGGAACTATACTGCCCCAATAGGCACACCAGGGACACTGTACCTCAATCTCTGCCAGGGCTGCCCCTTGCACATGCCGCAGTGCATTTGCTCCATTCATTAGGAGGGAGCATATTGCTCAATCTAGTGTGCCAGCCCAGTTCGGCCATGATCTCATCTCCTCTCCAACCCTTCTAGGGGCATATCTACACTGCAATCTCACAATTGATTGCAGCATAGGTAGGCATACCCAAGTTAGCTATATTTGTGTTAGTATTACTAAAAATAGCAGTGTAGATGTGACAGCACAGGCTTCAGTGCAGGCTAGCAACATTCTTGTACAGCCCATGCTGAAGCCCACGCAACAGTGTCTACACTGCTAATTTTTAGCAATGGTAGAGAAGATAAAGTTAGTGCAGATATGTCTGCCTGAGTTATAATCACCCCTCAAACTGCACTGTAGATATACCCTAGGAGTCTTGCCCCTCAGGGAAAGAAGAAAACAGGAGCAAGACGTCCCAGTACTTGTCAGAACACAGGGACTGCGATTGTGAGAGGCCTTCACAGTCAGTGTGCTCTGGGGATTTCTGCAGAGCCACACAAGGGGGGAAGCACCTTACCCCTCCCTCTTCATCTTCGCAGCTGTACACAATCTGGCCCTCTGACTTCAGTTTCATTTGTGAGCACTCAGCTCCTCTGAAAATCAGGCCATCAGTACAGTACTGGGCTCTGAGGTGCTAATCAAATCTAGACCAAGCCTCAGTTTTTATATTTAAACCACTGTTAATTATATTAAGCACACAAATATCTGTATAATTGGTATATAGAGGCAAAAGTGGCAAGGGAAAGTCGATCTGTGTCTAATAATGATATAGATATACACTTTCAGAATGCTCTGGGACTCAGAGACCAGTCCTATACATTAGAGCATAAATAGCCACACCGGCCTGATTTCCAATGACCACCTCTGCCTCCTACTGACTTTTAACAGGATTTGAAAGTCAGGCCAGAAATGAAGTTCTGAAGTTCATTTTAATAATAGTTTACCTGAAATAAAACTAAGTCATTGTTTTCATTTTTCCCCAGCAATGTGTGCCAGCAGAGGTGTTCAAAACTTCTCCCCCTAGATTTTTCCTTTACATTCATTATTTATATTGGTAAGCTTAGTTGCATACTTAGTAGAACACCTGAGTTCAGCTAATTAAAAATGTAAATGTTTCAGGCAATTTTCATGCAATTATCCCTAGGGAACTGCTAGTAGCAAGAGTTGTAAATAAACCACGAGTGAAAAAAAATCATTTTAAAAGACTGCATGATCTAATTAAACAAAGGAATACTTCCCTTACATAGTAATGACAAATTCACCTCAACACTTTAGTTATATTCTCTGTTAATTTCACATTTAATTCCTAAAAAGTTTGATTTACATATAGCTTTTAAAAACGACAGTGTTACAAAAACTCTAAATGACACGTTTCATATTATTGCATTTAGTCGTGTGAGAGATCTGAAAGGTTTTCTTTAGCCCAAGATGCTGGGTTTTCTGAAAATCTTTGTTTCAAAGCCAAGTTGGAAAGCCACTTCTCCCATGAGTTTCAATAACCACACACATGCACAACACTGACAGACACACAGAAATATATTGGGATGATCTCCAGCATCCAAGAATCTAAGGAAATGTGACTGAGTGAATAATGGCTATTTTGTCTGTCTTTCTGACAGTCTAAAGTAAGTCTTCCAAAATAATAAAATAAAAAAGCAGCACCCTGGCAACAATAAACTGTCAATCACATTATTTCTTCTTTTAATAAAGAATAATGGAATAATGTCAATTCAAAATTATGCCTTATCTCTTGCATGAGAAAGGAAGAGGATGAAATGTATGCATAGATTATTATAATCATTATGTTTCTGGCTAACAATATGATTAATATAAAGAAAGGATTAAACTCATATATAATGTAAGTGGTTTTGTGCTAGAAAATACTAAATACACATTTGTATGAAAAGTGGTAGTCAAGGACATGCCTCAACAGTTTCAGTTAGCTAATACTGCTATTGGAAAAATGCTGCAACTCCTGATGCTCTCGTGTTTGGAAGAAATAAGAAGGGTCTGCTATGATGCTGAATCCAGGAGAAATGTACTTTATCTCAATAGAAGTAACTTAAACCATGAACCAACTCTTCTCTGATGTAACTGGGCAAAGCACAACTTCATTGATTTCAATGGAGATGTGTTGTACACTAGGCCTAAGCACATGGCACTTCAATATCATCACATATTGCCACAGGATTCAATTATATAATGCTAAGAAAGGACAATCAAAAGTGCATATGTAAAGGAACCATAAAGAAATGTGGGCTGCATGTACTATATATACTTTACTCAGATATGCCTGGGGTTCCTTGCATCTCCATATTAACTTGGGCAGCTATATTTTAGTTTTTTCTCTCAATGAAGATATAAGCTATTAATATCTGCTTCCTCTTCCATAGTTTTACCAGCACATTGGCTGTAGTGTTTAACCTCTTCAAAGGAAGATTGGATCAATTGACTTTTGGAAGTCATACTATTTCCCATATTCTCAATGCAGTCATAAATTCCTTCATGCTGACTTGTAACACATAAATCTTCAAAAGTTGAACCTTTTTTTAGTCACTGTAGACATCATGTATGTAACAGAAGGGGACAAAAAAAAACCACTTTAATATTATTCTTAATCTGTTTGGTCTCATTAGATTTACTCTTTAATGCAAGAGAGAAATTATTAAACTATGGCAAAATAATAATGGCGGGAAGTGGGTCAAGATTCAAGCAAAAGCACCAGCTTCTTAATTAAGGGTGTTTCCACACATTTATCTACAGAGTCCAATTAGATTAATGTCTACTTGCAGGTTCAGACTTATTTATTCAGGTTATGTGGGGGGACCTTTAATCCTCCAGGACTTCCATAAGTTTATACAACATTTTCCTTTATCTGATGCATGAGTAACACAACCTTTTCGTTTTTTTTCTTTGGCATGAAATATATCTCAATAGTGGACTTAGAATGTGAGCTCAAGTTCTCTAACAGCTAAGTTATATTTATTTTGGTTATTTCTCAAAAGTCAATTGCTTTCAAGAGTATAAGGTAGATGGGAGGCGCTTGCCATCCTCTGCAAGAAAGAATAAATAAGTCTATATAAGTCCTTGCAAAATGTAGAACTTTCCTTATACACAGAGGGGAAGGAAGCACAGAAAATAACAGCAACATAGAATTATTAGTGAGGAAACAGACCTGAGAAAGGCATACAAGTAACCAGACAGTGCCAAACTTACTGAGTTAAAGTTCATATTTCAGTACTATTCCCAGATTCCAACATCCAGAATATTATGCCAGTTTTCATTTGTTGTTTCTTATGTCAACAGATCATATAAATTCCCCACTTTTGGAGTTGTCTATATATTGTATAGAAAATTAAAAATAACCATGAATATTACTTTCTTAAACTATTTTCAAGTCACAGACTACTTGCTATAACACTAGGCCAATTTCTCATAAAATGTTAGTCTATTATGTATTATTAGACTAGAGCCTTATTAATCAGTTATCCCATTATCCCTCAGCCTACTGTAATCTAATAATAATAGAAATAAATAATAATAATACATAGAAATTATATCTTGAACTAAGGTTTTCAATCTTCTTGTCTGGTACACTCACTGTGACAATTTCCTTGTTAAAATTTCTTTTCTTTTTTTTTCATTTTGTTTCAGTATTAGTGTTTGAAATCAAATGTGTACCTCTGGCAATGTGAAATCAAAAGCTCTTCTGTTCACTGCTGCTACTCAATAAAAATCCACTTTTTAAAGGCCAGAGTGTGAGCCACTATCTGTATCTGTATCTGTACAGGGGAGTTAGTAGACATATGGCATACCATTACTTCTCTGTATTGGCCATTCATATTACAAGTCATGGAAAAAGGAAGAGAGCAGCTACTATTCTCTCTCCTGTACAGGTGGGAAGGGAGTGTGCAGGTGTTGACAGGAGGTCTTGGCTCCTTTACCCAGCACACCAGTCAGCTCAGCTGAGGCAGCAATATTCTGCACCAGATATAAGGCGGGAACCAAGGACCAGATTTGATCTGATCTTGTCCTGGAGCAGTGCAACTGTACAGGGCCACTTATTTAGGGTTTATGACAAACCCACAATATGCTCTTACGTATCTCCCAGATATCAGAACTTTGCAGAGCAAACAACAGACCCAGCTCTCATTCAGGATGCATTTGTAGTGTATTTTCAATTTGTCATTAGTTACTAGTTTTGAAAAGACAATACAACAGCAAATGCTGAAGATTAAACACATCATAGTGCTTCATAACAAAACTGTCTGCAGTTCCCTTTTATACAACACATTCCTTGTCACTTAAATTGAACTTCCATAAATGAAAAATAGTTCTATTTAATTATGGTATCAGCCATGAAATACCACTTATCTATTGAGTTTTAGCTGCTAACTGATCAACTTGAGAATGTGAGATATTGTTGGATGAAACAGAGCAAGGAAGTGGATCTACGCCATGTAATAATTGCACATAATCTCTACAGCACTCAAAGAAAAGGAAAAACCTTGGCCAGCTACATCAATGCAGAACCTATTTCTTGGATCACCTAATTGAGTCGGATGCCATGTGGGCACATGCTTATGTCATAATCAAATGCATTGAGCTGGGAAGATAATTAGTGAAGTAGTTATATCTATTTCCTTTCTGATATATCACTTAGAAGGATGGAGGTCTCATTTTTCTTAATGCTAAATTTAAAGGAAAAGAGGCCTTACTTTCTGTTAGTTTCACCCTCAGTAATACACAATTTAACCTTTTGGGCAAGTTTATCTTCTGCAAATCATGATAGCAGTACTATATTTCATGCTTTGTAAGGGAGATCCATTGCTCTGGTATGTAAGCTCCATTTTTTTGCTTTAGGTTACTTCTCTTTCCCCCTTCTTTTCTGTGTTCATGTTTTTTGTATCTCTCTGCATAGTAATTCAGGGAGAGCGTAACAAACAATTTAATGTTTTAACTTTCAATACATAAGAGCAACATTTATTTTAATGGAAATATTATTAGATTGTGCCCTTTACTTTTTATATTTAATTCCCAGAGGGCTCGGTCAGGTTCTGGGTGCTGCTGTGCTTGGTGGACTGCAAACAGGCAGAATCCTAAAATCAAATCAGCAAGTGTGGACTCTAGTGCCCTTGTACAGGACCATTGACTTCAATAGGTCTCCATGCAGGCATATGAAACAGGTTTGGGCCATAGAGATAGACATAGTGCCTGCCTTTACAATCCAAGAAATTAAAACAATCATAATTAGGTTTTGTCTGCACTTTCATCATCAACCCTGATTTGTAACATTTATCAACTTTTAATTTTGCTGTAAAAAGTCCTCCCATTCCGCTGTATTGTGAAAATAGCAATATTAAAATATATATTAAAAATAAATCCTGCTTTTATTGCAGAAATATATAGCCTCAACCTAAGTGCCAGGATTAAAAAGATATCCCTTACTCAGGACAGTAGATATGCTACTTTGCAAATAAATAAATAAATAAATAAAGCCAAAATCACCAGATGTATCAGAAATCATCAAGAATACAAATATGCCACAAGACCGAACAAATAAAAAAAAAAGAATAATAGATTGAACAGACAATAGAAAAAATTGTGTATAGCAAATATTTCTCCCAATAATGAGCGCAGATCAGAAAAGCAATTCAGACATACATGTATACAAGGCTTTAAAAAAGTTTAAATAGCTCTGCAGGTTTTGCCAAGACTTCCCACCTCTCCCTGTAATAGGGTGTAATTCCACTCTATAGAAGAAGGGGTTAAGGAGCACCTCTGGTCCAAGGCAGCCCTACCCTGCTGCACCTGCAAAGCCTGCACAAGCAGGATGGAAGGCTTAAAAGGGGAAGGAGAGCAGCTCAGAAGGAGGCAGACAGTGGAAGGCGTAGGTGCTGAATGAAGGGTGCTGCAAACCATCCCCTGGCTTGAATTAGTAATAGCAACCCAAGTGCATTGTTTCTGCCTTCAGTACCCCCACTATACAAATTGTTCCTACACTGTTGATGGAAGGGAGCAGACCTATGCTCTGAGCTTTTGGGAAGGAGTATCCCAGGAGCTCTTGCTGCCTGATGCTTGAAGAGTGTGATCAGTCCAAACCTGCAAAGGAAGAACTGGTGACTTTTGAAGGTTAGAAACTTTATTTTTTGTGTGTTCAGATCTTTATTTTACCCTGCAGGAAGAGGGGATTGTGATGCTCGCAAAATAGGTCAGTCCAGGGCCACAGGCCAATTCACTTGTGTTAATGTAGATCTAAGTGATTGTTAATGTATAAGTGGTTTGGGTGTTCAAAATTCATAAAACTAATGGGATGTTTCTTTTATTGTTTTCACTTATCTATTCCTGTCATAGTGTAATAGCAAACATTTACATGATAAATACCCTTGCAACTAAATTACCCATAAAATAAATCTTGTGAAATGATAATGAAGGGCTTAAGGATTTTTAACAGAAAATGCTAATTTCAATCAAGTGGCCTGTATGTATGTGATCAGAGGTCAAAAGACTAAGTGCATTCCTCTCACACCATCATCAGAGGAAAGGCCCACTTGGGTAGAGAGACTGTCAGCTTGTCTTCTGTGAGAAGAAGATATAATATGGATTCAAAGAAAAATCCTTTATCACTGGACTGTTTGGATTCTAACAGGGCATAATAACTGAATGGGAAGTCAGAAATTATTCAGGGTAGCCCTGGAAAAGACTTTTGGGAAACTGACAATCTATTACATCACTGCGTTACAAACTGTGATTTATCTGCTATTATATTTTACCTGCTTTAATTCTCGTTCTTTTTTCTTAGCTAATAAACCCAACCCTACTATAGAATTGGCTGCCAGCATTGTCTTTGGTGTAAGATCTGGAGTACCAGTTGATCTGGGGTGACCGACTACTCTCTTGGGATTGGGAGAAACTTGATGTGCTGTGATTTTTGGTTTAAGTAACCTGATATCACAAAGTTCAGTTTGTCTGAGCAGCAAGATAGACTGGAGATACTAAGGGGCTGTCTGTGACTCCATAGTAAGACTGGTATAGTGGTACAGGAGTTCACATTTGTTACTGACTTGGTGAAATCTAATTATAGAACATACCATCAGTTTGGGGTATCTACCCTTGTTTTCTGACAGTTTGCCAGAGTTGTGAGCCACTCTAGACAGCATGACAGGTACACTACTTGGAAGTGATCCAGGGAGGCAGCCAAATAGCACCACAAGGTGCATATTGTAGCTGCCTGCCATTGGCCCTGGATTGGAGCCCTGTGGAGAGGGTGGGCAGGGGGTACCCTACCAACCTCTAAAAAGGGGACAATGATAGAAGTCTGTCCATAGTTGGGGAAGATCCTGAAAGTGCAAGGCCAGAAGGCTGAGTTGCTAAAAGGAAAGATCCACATAAAGTGGATCTATAGTGAGAAAGGGTAACACCCAGGAGGAAGACAAGTTGCCACACCCGAACCTGACTACTAGGTGGCACTGTGGGTGAGTGTTCACCTTCACCCTCTACCACAGGGGTCTCAAACTCAAATGACCACGAGAGCCACATGAGGACTAGTACATTGGCCGAGGGCCGCATTAACTGACACCTCCCACCCACCGCCCTCGGCCCGGCCCCCACTCCACCCTTCCATGAGGCCCCGCCTCTTCCCACCTCTTCCCTGCCCCCATTCCAACCCTTTCCCTGAAATCCCTACCCCAACTCTGCCCCCTCCCTGCCCCCAGGGGCACAGGAGGGGTGTGGGGTGTGGCGGGGGCTCAGGGCAGGGGGTTGGGGTGCAAGAGGAGTGCGGGATGTGGCAGGGGGCTCAGGGCAGTGGGTTGAGGTGCAAGAGGAGTGCGGGGTGCAGCAGGGGGCTCAGGACAGTGGGTTGGGATGCAGGTGGTGCTGGGTGAGGCAGAGGGTTCAGGGCAAGGGGTCGGTGCAGGAGGGGTGCAGGATACGGCAGGGGGTCAGGGTGAAGGAGGGGTGCGGCATGGGGCTCAGGGCAGTGGGTTGGGATTCAGCAGGGGTGCGCGATGAGGCAGGGGGTTCAGGGCAGGGGTTCAGGGTGCAGGGTGTGGCAGGGGGCTCAGGGCAGGGGGGTTCGGGGGGCAGGATCTGGCCCGGCGCGTACCGGGGGCAGGGCAGGATCCCTGCTTTCCTGCCTACCTGTCTGCCCTGCCCCCACGCTGCTCCGGGAACAGGCTGGAACGTGGGGAAGTGGGGGTGGAGGGGCTGTGTGTTTCTGTTGCTTCAGGCACTGCCCCCAGCAGTTCCCATTGGCCGCGGTTCCCCATTCCCAGCCAATTGGAGCTGCTGGGGGCGCTGCCTGAAGCAACAGCAACACACAGCCCCTCTGCCCCCCCTTCTCTTCCCGGAGTGGCGCCGGGCAGGGCAGGCAGGCAGGGAGCCTGCCCTGCCCCCGGTGCACGTCCGACCGGAGCCGCTCTAGGTAAACACTGGGGGAGGGCGGGGGGGCTGCGAGGGGCTCGCGGGCCGCAGAAAATAACCTCGCGGGCCGCATGCGGCCCCGGGCCGCGTGTTTGAGACCCCTGCTCTACCACAACACTCCAAAGCCCGATATTAGGACTGGTCAATAATTTTCCATCAAAACTCTTTTGATGAAAAGTTGGGTTTTCCAAAAAATGAAAGTTGTCACCGTTGCTTTCCTCAAAAAAACCCATCAGATTTTGTGTGGATTTTGGCAGTTTTTGACTCCAAAAATTGGTTTGTCACAGTTGAGTTTTGGGAAGAAATTTTGAAGTTTTTTTTCTTCAATATTCAGCCAATTTTTTTTGTTTTCATTTGTCAAAAACAAACAATTTTTTTGAGGGGTTGTTGCTTTGTGTTTTTGCTTCTTTTGATGAAAAGTCTAGATTTTCCATGGAAAAAAGTCCATTTTCCATCCACCTCTCCCCAACATTGCAGTAACATTTGTCTATAACAGGGGTCGGCAACGTTTGGCACGCGGCTCGCCAGGGTAAGCACCCTGG
>NW_020664389.1:1686273-1707329 GCF_002925995.2 Terrapene triunguis
GACACAGTCAACTTTAAATAAATAAATCACACTTTCTGAATGTGATGTACTTATGTTGTGGGATTGTTCCACCCTCTTCCTCAGATTTACACATGGAGGAGGATCCCCTTTATATGGGTCTCCCTTTCCAGTGTGAAGGGGAAGTGGGGGGTCTGGTCAACTCCCCCATAGTTGGATTAAGCAGATTTCTAAGTATTTAATACTGCTTACAATATTTCCTGTGATGTCATATAAGGACAAGTCTGGAGTCATGGGATATCAGTATTTTTTGCTTTTTGTTGTTGTTGTTGTTGTCTTTTGAATGATGATAGTATGAATATGGGATTTTTGTGTTTTACTCTTATATGCTCCTCTTCCCTAAAATTAATCCTTCCTTTTTTCCTATCTTGCGGTTTTTTTTTAAATAAAACTCCCTACTGAAATAAGTAGGATATGTTATACACTGATCTGTCGCAGGACCCTGTTACATTTCAACATACTACTAAAGTAAAACACAGCATTGTGATGACTGTATGTGGAGAATAAGCAGGACCAAATTAATTGAAAGGAATAAGAATTTTATTTTCACACAAATACAACACTGTACATGCGAGGTAATAAAGAGAAAGAAAAATTCAGCCAATGAAGATTATGCTCATATAAGTGTTTTTAAAAGAATAGCTTACTGACATAGAGATTCATAGAATATCAAGAACCTAAGGAGGTCATCTAGTCTAACCCCCTGCTCAAAGCAGGACCAATTCCCAGGCAGATTTTTGCCCTAGATCCCTAAGGCCTGGTCTACACTAGGCTTTTATGTCGAATTTGGCGCCGTTACATCGAATTAACTCTGCACCCGTCCACAGCACGAAGCTATTTAGTTCGACATAGAGCTCTCTTAAATTCGACTTCTGTACTCCTCCCCAACGAGAGGAGTAGCGCTAAATTCGAAATGGCCATATCGAATTAGGCCAAGTGTGGATGGAAATCGACGGTAATAGCTCCGGGAGCTATCCCACAGTGCACCACTCTGTTGACGCTCTGGACAGCGGTCAGAGCTCGGATGCTCTGACCAGCCACACAGGAAAAGCCCCGGGAAAATTTGAATTCCCTTTCCTGTCTGGGCAGTTTGAATCTCATTTCCTGTTTGGACATCGTGGAGAGCTCAGCAGCACTGGCAACGATGCAGAGCTCTCCAGCAGAGATGGCCGTGCAATCGCAGACTAAAAAGAGGGCCCCAGCATGGACTGATCGGGAAGTCTTGGATCTCATCGCTGTGTGGGGCGATGAGTCCGTGCTTTCAGAGCTGCGCTCCAAAAGAAGGAATGCAAAGATCTACGAGAAGATCTCTAAAGCCATGGCAGAGAGAGGATACAGCCGGGATGCAACACAGTGCCGCGTGAAAATCAAGGAGCTGAGACAAGGCTACCAAAAAACCAAAGAGGCAAACGGACGCTCCGGATCCCAGCCCCACACATCCCATTTCTACCAGGCACTGCATTCCATCCTAGGTGCGGCCGCCACCACTACCCCACCCGTGACCGTGGACTCTGAGGATGGGATATTGTCCGCGGCCGGTTCCTCGTCGGACATGTTAGCGGACGGGGAAGATGAGGAAGGAGATGAGGAGGATGAGGCAGTCGACAGCGCTTGCACCGCTGATTTCCCCGACAGCCAAGAGCTCTTCATCACCCTTACCGAGATCCCTTACCAACCGTCCCCAGCCGTTACCCCGGACACAGAATCAGGGGAAGGATCAAGCAGTAAGTGCTTTAAACATCTAAACTTTTATTTTTAACAGAACTGGAATATTTAAAATATTGACAATGGGTTTTTCCTGAAGTGATTTAAACGTCTAAACTTTTATTTTTAACAGAACTGGAATATTTATAATATTAACAATGGGTTTCTCATGATTTCTTTGCCTTAAAATTTTTAGTGCCAACTATTTAAAAAAAATCTAACAATGTCCGGTTTTTCATGATTATGCTGCCCAAGACGCTCCACTCTTTAGTCCCTGCCAGTGCAGCTACACCAAAATCCGGTCTATATGTCCAGGGATAGAGACGAAATCCTCATGTGAGATCTCAACATAGGTCTCCTGCAGGTAATGTTCAAGCCTGGTCATCAGGTTCCTGGGGAGAGCGATTTTATTGGGTCCTCCATGGTACGAGACGTTTCCTCGCCAGGAGACAATCAAATACTCAGGGATCATTGCACGGCAAAGCATGGCGGCATACGGCCCTGGTTTTTGCATGCTTTCCCTAAGTATGCGTTCCTTCTCGCTGTCCGAGATCCTCATCAGGGTGATGTCGCTCATGATGCCCTGCTTTGAATTAGGCAGGGGAATGTTAGTATTGGGACTGCTTTACAGCGACGCGGTGGAGGCGGGAGAGGGGCAGCATACAGGGATCTTTCCCTGGGACAGCCGCGAGGGGGTGGGACAGGGGCAGAGTTCATGCTTGCCGAATTGCTGGCAGCAGAGACTGGCTTTGCTTTCAATGTGAAAGGAGGCCAGTGCTACTATTAAAGTTTTAAGCAGCCACAAGTCTACGGCTTACCATGTTTGCCTGCTACACAAGTTGAGGTGTCCTGCCCCGCTTCTCAGATCGCCACTGCAAGACCCCAGGCACTGAAGGCGAGGTCCGAAAATTCGACCTTGTCCTGAGTGCGCATGTGAGAGGTGCAGTGCATGGTCTTGTTCACAGAGAAAGACTATGTTCTTTGTTCACAACTTCATTTATCTGTCTCAGGAATTCACTCCCTTTTTCCCATTCCCACAGACACATCTGCGATTGTCTCCCAACCCAGCCTGGCATCACACTCACAGAGGCTAGCGCACATTAGGCGGAGGAAGAAGAAGACGCGTGAGGACAAGTTCTCAGAACTAATGTCCTGCACCCGAGCACAGGCAGCCCAGCAGACACAGTGGAGGGAGAACTTGTCCAAAATGCACCGAGCAATCATGGAACGGGAGGAGAGGTGGCGTCAGGAAGACCAACAGGCGACTCAAACGCTGCTTGGACTAATGAGGGAGCAAACGGACACGCTCCGGCGCCTTGTTGATGTTCTGCAAGACCGGAGGCAGGAGGACAGAGCCCTGCTGCGGTCTATCTCTAACTGCCCTCCCCCGCCACCAAGTCCCACACCCCCCTCACCCAAAGTCCAAAGAAGGAGGGGCAGCAAGGGCCGTTAAAACTTTCAGTCAACCAGTGCAGACTGCTCTAGCACTGTTGGGCTCTCATTCCCCAAAATTTGAAAAGTCCTTTCCTACCCACCTCACACAAGCCCCCGTCCAAGTTTCACCACCCCTTGTTTCATGTGTGGTTCATAATAAAATATTCGTTTCTGTTAATTACTGTTTCCATGATTTTCTTTGGGAGGAGAGTCTGTCTGAAGGGGGGGAAGGGGCTTGGTAATTGGACAGGACAGTCACCTTTAGCAGGGTACAGAGGCGGGGGCAGGTCCAACATCAGGACACATACACAGTGCAGTCACTACTTGCCCTGCTCAGTCTGGGAGGTGGTTTTCATGTTCTGTGCGGGGGGGGAGCGCTGTGACTTTGTGGCGGGGGAGGGCAGTTACAGATCTTATGCAGCGGTCCTTATCCTGGATCACAGAGCCACGCAGCAGGGGATCTGTAACCCTCCTCCCCCTGCCAGAAAGTCACATATCCGACACATACACACAGTCCTGCCCAGGAGTGCTGGCAGGCTCCGTTGAGACAACCAGTCCACCAGTGCGGAGCCTGTCATTCCGGGAGTTTAGAAGCATCATTTGCATCAGAACACTAAACCCACCCCCCCACACAGTCTGCGTCCCTGGTTTAAAACATTCCCGCGAAAACAGTAATAAAGACAACGGTGTTCATTAACAACAAAACAGAACAGATTTTATTTTTTGGGAAGGGGGTGAAGGAGGTATGTAGCTGGAGAGGATAGTCAACATAAACTGGGTAAAGAAACGGGGGCAGGTTCAGCTTCTCTTTAAACAAAGTTAATAGTCACAGGTTACCCTCCTCACTGAGGAACCTAGCTTTCAAAGCCTCCCGGATGCACAGCACGTCCCGCTGGGATCTTCTAATCGCCCGGCTGTCTGGCTGTGCGTAATCAGAAGCCAGGCTATTTGCCTCAACCTCCCACCCCGCCATAAAGGTCTCCGCCTTGCTCTCACAGAGATTGTGGGGCACACAGCAAGCTGCAATAACAATGGGGATATTGGTTTCGCTGAGATCACAGTGAGTCAGTAAGCTTCTCCATCTCCCCTTGAGACGGCTAAAAGCACACTCCACCACCATTCTGCACTTGCTCAGCCGGTAGTTGAACAGTTCTTTTTCTGTGTCCAGGGCGCCAGTATAGGGCTTCATGAGCCAGGGCATTAGCGGGTAGGCTGGGTCCCCGAGGATCACTGTAGGCATCTCCACATCCCCAAGAGTTATTTTGTGGTCCGGGAAGTAAATACTTTCCTGCAGCCGTCTAAACAGACCAGAGTTCCTGAACACGCGAGCGTCATGAACCTTGCCCGGCCATCCGACGTTGATGTTCGTAAAACGTCCCCTATGGTCCACCAGTGCTTGCAGCACCATTGAAAAGTAGCCCTTTCGGCTGATGTACTGGCTTGCCTGGTGGTCCGGTCCCAGGATAGGGATGTGAGTCCCATCTATAGCCCCACCGCAGTTTGGGAATCCCATCGCGGCGAAGCCATCTATGATGACCTCCACGTTTCCCAGGGTCACTACCTTTGAGAGCAGTAGCTCAACGATTGCGTTGGCTAGTTGCATCACAACAACCCCCACGGTAGATTTGCCCACACCAAAGTGGTTCGCGACTGACCGGTAGCTGTCCGGCGTTGCAAGCTTCCAGAGGGCTATGGCCACTCGCTTCTGGACAGTCAGGGCTGCTCGCATCCGGGTGTCATTGCGCTTCAGGGCAGGGGACAGCAACTCACAAAGTTCAAGGAAAGTCCCCTTCCGCATGCGAAAGTTTCGCAGCCACTGGGATTCATCCCAGACCTGCAGCACTATGCGGTCCCACCAGTCCGTGCTTGTTTCCCGGGCCCAGAATCGCCGTTCCACAGCATCAACATGACCCATTGCAACCGTGATGTCCTGGGCGCTGGGTCTCGTGGTTTCTGACAGCTCTGTGCTACTCTCCGACTTCAGGCCCTCACGGCGGTGCTGTAGCCTCTTCTCCTCATTTCTCTGCATCTGCCTCAGGGAAAGGTGTATGATAAGCTGCGAGGCGTTGAGAACGGCCACAACTGCAGCGATGGTAGCAGCGGGATCCATGCTCGCAGTGCTGTGGCGTCCGCGCTGTCACAGATCAGAAAAGTGCGCGAACTGATTTCCCGCCGGCGCTTTCAAGGATGGAGGGAGGGAGGGAGGGCGGTAGTGATGGATGGATGACGACAGTTACCCAAAAGCACCCTCGACACATTTTTTTACCCAGAAGGCATTGGCGGCTCGACCCAGAATTCCAATGGGCAGCGGGGACTGCGGGAACTGTGGGATAGCTCCCCACAGTGCACCGCTTCCAATGTCGACGCTTGCCCCGTTAGTGTGGACTCACACAGTCGAATTACTGTCCTTAGTGTGGACACACAAGTTCGACTTTGTAATATCGATTCCACATATTCGATTTAAGTGAAATCGAACTACCCTCGTAGTGTAGACATACCCTAAGTGGCCCCCTCAAGGATTAAACTCACAACCCCAGAGTTAGCAAGCCAATGCTCAAACCACTTAGCTATCTCTTGCTCTCCTACCCCCTTCTCTTTGGATCAATTATATTAATCCAAAGAAATTTTTAGACACATTTAGATAAACAATGTTGAGACTGCTCAAAGAATTCTGGACCTCTACATTCCATCTAATCTCACAGGTGGCAGGTAACTAGGGCTAGAGGGAGCTTAGATTTCTAAATCTATTATCTGAACCATGTGGCTGTCCTGGCACCTGTCCAATTTGGTGAGAGATGCCCCGCAATTGGTGAGGTTAGGGCCAGCAGAAGTAGGGGGTAGGGGAGAAATCCTGGGGCCCTGCATCTGGTGACAACAGTCAGGAAGAAAGTTGGGGTCAGGGACCAGACATCATGAGGAGAGGGTCCTGCTTGTGTGCAGATGTGCTCATAAATGACGCTGTGGCAAGCTCCACAAACTCTATAACCAGTGAGAGCCAATGGGCTGAGCAGGGAGCCAGGCCCAGCCTTGCAAAACACGAGCCATTGCTGCAGGGGAGTGTGGGGCAGGCTCAGCCCCTACACTCCCCCAGAATATTTTCACCAGTCACCTACATCTACTTTCTTTGCCATTCCCTCCCTAGTGCCCTCCTTCCCATTTATGTAGATCTTCTCCTATTTTACAACTGTAACTCCCCATCCTAATGTGTTATGTCTATGTAGTATTACTTGGTTTTGTATTGTCAGGTCTTGCAGCTTTTATGAGTTGTAAAATTGCATAATTCTCTTGGAGATCCTGTGATGCATGCAGTATTCAGAAACATATGGAAGCTCTAAGACATTTATCTTTTTTTGTATTTTTTATTGTTTCTATAAAAAAAATCAATAAAAAAGTCACAAGGCAAGTTATGTGTGATTTAAAGCTCCCACCTGTCTAACCTGTGTTTAGGACCATACACATACAGCTTTTTATAGTGTGTGATTTTTAAAAAGCCAACACTTACATCTACATACAGCAAAGGGGTATTCTCTTAGTAATACTGGAGTGATTATACTAAGGGGTGATATGGTATGGAATAGATTGTGCTAAGCATATGAGCATGCCTACTGTGAGCTAGATGTTTCCAGAAGCCTGAGAAGACTTAGTCCAAGTTAAATGCTCACGGCAGTAATGGTTGTAAAATTTTTGCAATGGGAGAAACAGGTGGGTGGAATCAGTATGCAAATGAGTGTTATGTAAATTAGAACTGCAGTGTATCTAATGCTTTACAAAAGAAACAGTCTTCAAGAACCTAGCTGTCTTACAAAGCAGTCAACTGTATTTTCTGTCAATTTGTTTGTATTTCAGGTCATCTCCAAAATAAACACGGAGGCTAGTCCATTCAAACAGTTATTAGACACTGCAGTGGGTCAAACTTTTCAGATAAGCAAAACTGGAAAAAAAAATGTTTCCAACACTTGTAATTACAGAGTATTAAATATCTTTAGCAATATGTGGATATTGAAAAAGATTACTAAGTCATACTTAAATAGAATTTCAATAACCGTGTCAAACAGAAACTCTTTTCTTTGTGAATATTTCCTGCACTGCTGGTACTCCACAGAAACCAGATGTTTCTCATGTGATAAATTTAACAAGTAGTGGCTAACCGATTATCTACATTCTGTAGTTTTACTGTAAGCTCCAAAACTGTCACTGATCTGCATCAGTAAAGCAACCATAAATGGAAGAAATAGTGAATGTTTATACCAGGGGTGGGCAACCTTTCATAAGTGGTGTGCCGAGTCTTCATTTATTCACTCTAATTTAAAGTTTCATGTGTCAGTAATCAGAGGGGTGGCCGTGTTAGTCTGAATCTGTAAAAAGCAACAGAGGGTCCTGTGGCACCTTTAAGGCTAACAGAAGTATTGGAGCATAAGCTTTCATGGGTGAATGCCCACTTCATCAGACGCAAGACGTGTGTCAGTAATACATTTTAACTTTTTTAGAAGGTCTCTTTCTATAAGTATATATAATTAAACTATTGTTGTATGTAAAGTAAATAAGGTTTTTAAAATGTTTAAGAAGCTTCTTTTAAAATTAAATTAAAATGCAGAGCCCCCCGGACCGGTGGCCAGGACCCGGGCAGTGTGAGTGCCACTGAAAATCAGCTCGTGCCATAGGTTGCCTACCCCTGGTTTATACTATTGCAGTGCGGAGTCTGATGATATATTCTGCTAATGTTGCTGTTGCTTGACAAAATTGTGCATTGAAAATTCTAGGCCAACATCACTTTCCATAAGTCATTCTCTTGAAAAAAAGATTGTTGACTTAATCTTCATTTTGACATGAAACTCGTGAACTTCATTTTGCTATGGTTGTTGACCACAAGTCAATTTCAGGACACCATATTTCACTTCTTGTCTCAAGCAAAGCAGCTTCTAGAATGTTGAGTACGATTATAAATGTAAAACACCTAGAAGAATATTTGCATATCTTGGTGTGTTCCAATCTTTGTGATCTCTTGAGTGTCCACAATATATGGATTCAAATTTATGGAAAGTATTCACAGTGTCATATAAGTGAACAAATCAACAG
Organism: Terrapene triunguis; assembly: GCF_002925995.2. NCBI lineage: Eukaryota > Metazoa > Chordata > Testudines > Emydidae > Terrapene > Terrapene triunguis. The sequence goes on from NW_020664389.1 coordinate 1,694,506, forward strand.
TCAGTGCAGTTAAGAGCCGTTGACTTGGTTTGTCTTTAGAAACTCTCTTGATATGAGGTTCCAAACAGGTCACTCTTTAGGCTGAGGTTAATGATGAAAGTTTTTTTTTTTTCTGGCAATTATACCTCAACAATTATGAACTGCAGTAACTTAATCTTATTTATTAATCACCAAGATTAGACAGTCACTTGGACAATGGACAGAAGGTACCACTGAGTACTCGCTGCAAATGAGTGCCCAAGTTCCAGAAAAGCTTCCTCTCATTTCACAAGCTCCATCAAACCCAAAACCACAAGTCAACTGTGATACATTTTTATGGTTTGTGGCTCAATCAATATAATCTCTGCTATGCTTCTTCCAGTCATCTCATTGATTTCTGTAAACTGGAGGACGTCCTCTCTGGTGACATTACTGTGCAAAAACCTTCCTTTTACCCACACTGTCCATTCTTTCATCTGTAACCATATTAACTAACCTTGAATAACTGATGTGTTTCAGAAGTGTGACATATTTCATACCCAATACACTCTTACTGCCTTTAGCGGGGATAAAGGAACTTTGGGCAACAAGGGAAGTCCAAACACATGTGTGGCTGGATGGGGGGATACTCCCTCGCAGCCCATCCCCCTTTGGTTTTCTCCTTAGCCATGGCCTGGGTAAATGGGAATGAGGCGAGCTAATAGGCAGCGATGTGCATGCAACAGCCAATCTGAGCCAAGCCTGAGTTTTGCAAAAGTCTCTTATCTCTGGTTAGCTCTCCTGCTCTCCTTTCCTTTACTTGTAGATTAGGAGCTGTGCCACATATGATGCTACAGGTCTGACTCATCACCTATTTTTAAAAGTCAGAAAGGATTTCTTCCCACTGGGCCAAATTTCATGTAGCCAAGTGGTTTTTTTCCCCCTTCTTGCAGCCTCCAGGTAGAACAGTTGGGTTAGAAACAAGAGGATTTATGGCTTTCAGAATGCTGTTATAATTACTGACTTATCGCAACTTGAGGCCAGTGTCCAGCGTGGGGAAATGCTAAAAGAGACAGCTCCTAGAGGTAAATGAGACCCAGGATTGTGCAGTTGAACCTTATGCTCATGGGAGTAGAGAAGCTTGAAGTCTTTGCAGATTGAGAGGCCTCCTCCTGGAGGAATTTGGTGCCAACAACATTAAAAATTCTGAGCACAATATTTTAAAATTCTGCAAAATTCAGCATATTTCCTTTGTCAAAATAACATAACATAATCATGCCGGTTTCAATTATTTTATTAATTTATTTCAAAATACCTGTCAGTAAGTATGTCTGTAACAATACAGACAACAACAAAGATTTAGAAAATGTTTTATGAAAAATAGATTCTTACTAGGCATATTAATACAGAACTTTGAGTAATAATTCATTTAAACTACGATACAGAAATGTATTTCTTGCACCCCTCAAAAGCAGTGCAAAGGCTTGGGGGAGTCAGGGGTAATGAAGATGCTGAGGGAGAGAGAAGTAATTGCTGGGAAGGAGCCTGGGAATGGGTTGTTGGGTGTGGGTACTGCCTGCTTCCCCATGTGTCCCTAAACTCCTTCCCATGTGGCTCTGCACCCCCACTCCCATTTAGCCCCTCACTCAATGCAGTCACCCACTGGCTCCTATGCCCCCACCCCAGTTTCTCCACTCCACTAGCCCTTCTGACCCCCAGTCTATGTGACCCCCAGCAGCTCCATGTGCCCTGCTCAGTCCATACCCCCATATCCAGTGCCTCCTCACTTGGCCCCATAGGCAGGGCGCAGTGAGAAAAGCAACCTCTCCTCCTCCCTATCTGAAGGTGGCTTTTCTGGCCCATGAATTGACTGCCTTCTGTTCTAGCACCACATCTGCCCCGGTGGGCGAAAGGTGTAACTGCAGCACATCTCCTGCAGAATTTATTTTCTGTGGAGAAAAGAAAACTGTGAGGACATGAATTCTGCACGTATGCATTGGCCCAGAATTACCCCAGGAGTAACTGCAACCACTTAAATGCATGACACATGACAGCTGGGCAGGCAATTTAGTGCCCCTCCCGATGATATAATTAATAAAGTTGCAGATTGCTGTTTAAGCCTATTCCATGTGTCTGTTAATCATGCTCCTATTTTTCCTAGTCAAACTGAATCAGTTGAATATAGTAAATGTTGGGCATTCTAAGAGCATGGCTTACCATTAAAGGCCGGATGACCTAAGGCTAGCCAAACCTGATTACAAAGGAGCCATACCTGGGTTGGGTCATGTTGTTGCCAGCACAGAGGCCCGAGGACAGCAACAGCGGGGTTCGTTGCCCGGTGTGCTTCGCGCCAATGAACACACCAGGGTGGAGAAGCAAACAAAGTTTATTTGAGATCTCAAAGAGGTGCAAGGAGACAGGCAAGTCTCAGATCAAGCACACCAGCAAAAACAGTTTTCCTCTCTTTATACATTTTACAACTAAGCCCCCCCTCTTCCTCCCCTCGACCCCACCCTTCCCTCCCCCTCCCCTCTCTACCGAAGGCATGTTTATAAATTTAAGCCATTAAATCATTCTGGGGCTATAAGTCTAGTTTGTTAGTAACTTCTCTCTAAACAGTTATCTGGTCCTGTTCCCCTTGATTTATTATCTCTTCTCCAGTCAGAAACATGCAAGCCTCATCATTATTGCTTGGTACCTGGTATGGGCGGGGGGTTGTAACTGATAATTGGCTGTTTACACATTCCATGCATCTAGCTTTTGAGGTCGATTAGAGTTAAACATTGAAGAACTTTGGTTCACATAAGCCTAGTGACATCAACAATGTGGTTTCACTATAAGTGCAACAGAAAGCTGCAGTGAAGGGAATGAAAATGGGAGTAGGAGAGTTGCTGAGATTGCCAGAAGTAGGAGGCCTGGCAGTAAGACATGGAAGAGAGACCTTTGAGGAGAGAGATCAAGAACAGCAGGACGGTTGCCACATTCTTGTTTTCAATTTCGGTTTGCTGACTGGGAAAATGAAAGAAAGAAAGAAAAGCCTGGCCAGAAGGGCCGGAGACTGTTTATTTGTAGCAATGTAATGGGAGATCCCAGGAGAGGGAGAAAAATGTTGCAGGGAACTACTACATTTTTAGTAGGGACATACAGCCATTTTTTTTACATGATTCTCTAGTCAATGGGAGCTGCTGGAAGCATTGGCCTGGAGCAGCGAACCGCGGCCACTGGGAGCCGCGATCGTCCGAACCGGCAGACGCGACAGGTACACAAGCGGCAAAACAAGTTTGGGAACCACTGCTCTAGCACCTTGTCATCAATGTTTAAAAAAAGGCACACAAAACAATCGCAAATAGAATTCCATCATTCTGAGCTGAGTCACTCTCTAAACCAGCAGAGTCATCTAGAACTTCAGAAAATGGTGCTTCACAGTAACATAGAGCAAATATTGCCCATGTAACAATACAAAATCCTTCTGTGATCACCTGCCTCACCAAACTGAGTGTAAATATCAGAAACTTCATTAGAACCCAGCAGAACATTTTTTCTGGCTATATGTTCATATTCTGTTTTGAATATACAATCCAGCATTTAACTGTATTTCTTTAATTGCTTTTATTTTTACTATTATCCCCAGTTTTTTATAGACTCAGAGAAGTGCAGGGCTGGAAGGGACATGAATAAGTCATCTAGTCCAGTCCCCTGCACTCAAGGCAGGATTAAGTAATAACTAGACCACTCCTGACAGGTGTTTGTCTAACCTGTTCTTAAAAACCTCCAATTAGAGAGATTTCACAGCTTCCCTAGGCAATTTATTCCAGTGCTTAACCACCCTGACAGTTAGAAAGTTTTTCCTAATGTCCAACCTAATCTCCCTTGCTGCAATTTAAGTCTATTGCTTCTTGTCCTATCCTCAGAGGTTAAAGAGAACAATGTTGCACCTCTTCCTTGTAACAACCACTTATGTACTTAAGAACTGTTATCATGCCTCCCCCACCCTGCATCTTCTCCAGCCTAACAAACCCATTTTTTTAAAAAAAAAATCTGTCCTCACGGGTCATGTTTTCTAGACCTTTAATCACTTTTGCTGCTCTCCTCTGGACTTGGACTTTCTCCAATTTGTCCACCTCTTTCCTGAAATGAGGCACCCAGAACTGGACATAATAATACAACTGAAGCTGTATCAGCATGGAGTAGAGTGAAAGAATTACTTTTTGTGTCTTGTTTACAACATTCCCGCTAATACATCCCAGAATGAAGTTCACTTTTTTTGGCACAGTGTTACACTGTGACTCACATTTAGTTTGTGATCCATTATAATTCCCAGATCCTTTTCCACAGTATTCCTTCCTAGGCAGTCATTTCCCATTTTATATGTGTGGAATTGATTACTCCTTCCTAAGTGGAGTACTTTGCATTTGTCCCTCTTGAATTGTATCCTATTTATTTCAGACCATTTCTCCAGTTTGTCCAGATCATTTTGAATTTTAATCCTATCCTCCAAATCACTTGCAACCCCTCCCAGTTTGGTATCATCTACAAGCTGTATAAATATACTCTCTATAGCATTATATAAATCGTTTTTGAAGATAATGAACAGAATTGACTTGGGATTGTTCCCTGCGGGACCCTACCAGCTTGATTGTGAACCACTGTTAACTACTCTCTAAGAACAGTTTCCCAACCAGTTATGCACCCACCTTTAAAGTAGCTCCATCTAGGCCATATTTCCCTAGTTTGTGTATGAGAAGGTCATGCAATACAGTGTCAAAAGCCTTTCTAAAGTTAAGATATACCATATCTACTGCTCCCTCCTATCCTCAAGGGTTGTTATCTTGTCAAAAAATCACTACCACACTCCCTTCCCACCCACTATATGTACAAAAGGCTCATTTCTGGTTATCTCCTCTCATGTTTTTGAAAGCGCTAAGGAACAAGATACTGATGTTCTGTAGTATCAAATTTGGATGGAGTGAGTCATAAAATAGGTGCAATCTGGTACCCATGATAAAATCTTGTCCCTCTTAAAGCCACTGAGAATCTTGCCATTGTCTTCAGTAAGGCCAGGATTCCATCCCATATGTGCAGCAAATCATCTTGGAGTTCTTGAACATCAAAAATAGCCCTAAGGAACAGTCCACTATCTTCTGAAGTTTGACGTTACTATTTAGTGGCCTAAAAATGGACTTAGGAGTCTAGCTTCAGTCATCCAGTCAATTGTTCATTGAGCACAGTGAGACAGGTTTTTCCATTCAGATGAAGTATACATTTCTTTATACTTGATTACAATTTGGGTGTCTAAATATAGGATTTAGGTGTCTAGCTTTAGGGAGACCCAGGTTTGAAAATTTAAACAAATATATTTATGCTAATTATGTAAGCAGTGTGTTTCATAATGTCTTTAACTGTTAGTTTCCTAGCTTTAAAGTGATTGGGATTTGTAAATGATAAAATAGGTTAGTATGTTACTGTTAGAAACCTAACTGACTATTGAATTTAAGATTTTTGTTCCTGGAATATGAACTAGTATTTCAAAGTTAGTGTTGTTGTAGAAGAATTAAAGTTGATAAAAGGAGCTACTAAGTGGGGGATATAAGGATACGTATGATGCTACCACCATGGGAGTAATCATGATAATGAGATGATTAATATTAGTATGAGAGTAACAATGCTAATATATATTACATTTTGAGCATAGTAACTGAACTAGAAGCTACTAGAAGCCTAGAAAGAGTGGACACAGTAAAGAAAATGGATGTGTCTTGTCTTTTGACAAAAATGGCTCCTGCCTGAGCCCTTGCTGAACATTAAACAAAGTGGTATGTAAAATACTGCAGAAATTGCATCTTCTAAATGCATTGTAGGAAAATGCTTTGATACCTCAAATACCATTGTTTGATAACCTTGGGCAAAGGCTGACTTTAAATTGCTCCAAGCTGGGGAGGGTGAGAAGAGGGCAGGGCCGGCTCCAGCATTTCTGCCGCCCCAAGCAAAAAAAAAAAAAAGCCGCGATTGCGATCGGCGGCGGCAATTGGAAAAAAAAAAAAAGCCATGATCGGCGGCGGCAGGTCCTTCGCTTCTAGAGGGAGTGAGGGACCTGCCGCCCCCGAATTGCCGCAGGTGCCGCCCCTCTCCCTTGGCCGCCCCAAGCACCTGCTTGTTAAGCTGCTGCCTGGAGCCGGCCCTGGAAGAGGGGTGAGAGAGCTAGGTGGGGAATAGGTGGAACCATGTCCATATAGATCCATAGTCCAAACCCACTCTAGATGAGAGGAATGTATCACGTGCAAATGCTGTTACAACCAATAGGCTATAGTGGTGGCCACAATGTAACTGTAGTGGTATTCCACACCTTGCCAACTGAGTGGGAGGATTCCATTCCTCCAACTACTGCACAGATTACAGGCACAAAGCCTGTTTCCTCTGGGTTTGTAGAAAAAACAGCATTTTGTCCAAAGTGACAGCCTTAACTTTCTTAAAATAGACCTCAGCAAACAGTGGAAATTTCCATCAGTCTTATCCAGAATGAAAAAGCAACTTTCATCAGCATTCGTAACTGTAAAGAGGTAGAGTTCCTACTCTCACCCGAACAGATTTTACATACACAAACTATAGTTCAAATTTACATACACAAACTATAGTTTGAACTATAGTTCAAAACCCCTCTCCTGGAGATTGCTTTTTATTGTTGACTTACACAGTGCAATATAAACATCAGAATTAGCTTCCTCCTCTGCACATTTCCTGCACATTTTCTTTGCAAGGCCTCCGCTGCCTGATGCTCAAAACTTTTATTGCTCCCAGATTGGAATTAATAGGGCTCAGCTAATCTAATATCAGAGTGAGTCAGCATAAATAATTCTGCATCTCTGCAAAGACTTCTATCACCTGACATCAGTGTGACAAAGACAAACTACTCTGAAGTCATATGCAAGATCCTAAAAATGACACCGTTTTACAATGATCCTTTTGTGACTGCTTACTATTATTCCAGTGTTTGAGTTTTACTAGCAAGAATACTCACAAAAGTGCATTTTTAAGATCTCACGGTAGAAAATTTACCTTAAGTGAATTATGACGTATATATTTCATCACAAGATTCATAATTTGTAGTATTTCATTGCATGTCATCAAATCTAAAACACAAAAACATTATTCAACTAATCAACACACTATAAACTGGAAATACAAATTGTTCCCATGCCATCTGCACACTAAAACTTATTTGCTGAAGAAATAATGAGTTAATTATGAATGACAAATACATTTTTAAATGTTGATTTGTTTGACAATTTGCAAACAGAAAATATACCACTAATCTGAATAAATTATTTGTTGTGTATTATTCACTCAGCTCCATCTAATGGGGTCATGTACTTTGTTCTTGATTGACAGCTGCTGCTTGATCAGATTTTTCTGATATTTTAAGTATTTTTCTATTTTTACAATACTTTTTCTACACAGAGTCTCAGACAATATTATCCTAATGATTACAGCCAGGCATGTGGGGAGAGGAAGGAATATTTTTGTTTTCTTTCCCTTTTGCAAGAACACAGAAGAATTGGAATAATCATTCAATACACTTTCTGTAAAGAGTACCTGAAAACTACTACAGTTTTAGATGTCACTTTTATCAGTCAGCAATCCAGCATGCTATTATTTGAGAAATTAATCAAAGCTGTTTCTTAAAAATCAATCTTAAAAAAATTCTACAAATTGAATATTCTTGCACTCTCACCTTCTCTCTCCCTCTCTTTCGAGATGTTAAACAGCTTGAATATTTCTGTGAATCGAAAATATACCCTAGCACTATTTCATGAAAACAGTTCCTTTGTCTAACTAGTTAACTGGTCAAAATTACACTGAAACTGTATTTGTTACAGCTGACATTCAAAAAAGTTAATCGCTGGCATAGATTTGGCATCTATCCCAGTACAGAAAAAGGGATGTATGGATTAAAACTACTTTGCATTCTGGTCAGAAACGCACACTAGCAACATGACAACGAAGAACTTGGACTCAGAAAGGATCTTTTTCACAGGATTGCATTAAGGGCTGGAGATTAAATAAGAAATCCACCTTGTCAAAGTGACAGATTTGCTCTGGAAAAGTTAACAATTAAGATTAGAAAAAAGATATATATATTGCATGTGACAAATCATAGTTTGTAATACAAATAGGGCTGTCCTTGTTGAGCAAGCCATCTTAAAGCAGAAGCAACTGTATTTAAGTTCAAACAGAACAAAGAAAGTTTAATTTTACTCAGATTTCTCTCATCTGCAGAAAATGTTTACTCAATATACAACGCTAACAAACACCCACCACCCCCATTCCCTTACAATGCTCATGAAAACTCCTGGTTCTGCCTATGGTGGATACAGGTTATGGAACGTATAACTACAAAGCTTAAAGACTTTCAAATGTAGTGTTAAAGTTAAAAATCTTTCCAAAATTCAAACTTGCATTTTTGGGGATTACCGTACTATCTACAAGGCTGTGTGGTCTAGGGACATAGAGCAGGTGAGTGCTCTTCCTGGTTCTACCCCTGAATTGCTTTGCATCCGTGGTCAAGTCCGAATACCTTTCCGTGCAATCATATTACTCTGGTTGAAAACAGTGTCAAAAGTCACCACTAAACTTAGAGGTGGGAGAGAGATTATGTCTCCCTAACAGTGTAGAGGCAGGGAGTTATTCTGCCCGAGTGCACCTATGTGGTGTGGGGAGAAGAGAAGAAGAGAATGGAGGCATAGTCTCTCTGCTTCCCAGTAGTACTCAGCACATGACAGGGGTGACTGGTATTACTTCTGGAAGCTCTAGAGGCCCTGGAATATGTGTCTCTGTGTGGGACAAAGGCAGGGACACACACTGGTGGGCACTAGCATGGCTATAGCAGGGGACACATCCCAAAATACTCCCCTCAAAACACAGGAGACATTAGTGAAATCCCTGCCCCACTGAAGTCACTGGAAGTTTTGCTATTAACATCAGTGGAGTCAAGATGTCACCCATTGTGTCTCCAACCACCTCCATTTAGGTGGCACATCATCTTCTTCAGTGCAGCTCATCTGAACAAGAAGCATAAATCAGCCCTTATTATTTTGCAATCCTCAGTTGAAAGTTCCTAGGTAAGTAATATGTTTATGATTGTTGTTATATGGCTAATTCCAAATAGCACATAAATTGAGGTGAAAAAACTTAGCTGGGACTCAAAGCCATGAGTTTGTGAAGCTGGGAATTGGCAGAACATGCTGAAGGAGGGACGGTTATCTCTAAATGTCCCCAGTTATAAGCATGAACAACATATGTGCTCCACAAAGCAAAGAGGCTGGAGCCTCTGCCAGCCACCCCAAACTTACCTAATATGCAATACAGGCTGTTCTGAAAACTACCGTGACACCAGGGTCCCAGAATGAACCTTCCTTGGCAATCTACCTCTTGTTCCTGTTCCTCCTAATAATTCCTCTTCTCCTATCTCCAAGACCTGACCTGAAATAGGTTATATTGATATTTACAGAGCTTCTCCAGTTTGTTGCAGTGGATGTTCAGTATCATGTGAATATAGCTATGGATGGAACACACCCATTTTCTCTCTGATTGCTCCTTCATCTCCTTTGTGTAAGGAGATATTTTGGAAATATGTGTCGGAGCTGGTATTCCAAAACTCTCCCTGTATCATAAAACGTGGGTGAGAGCATCCACCTGCATAGTAACTTCCACTTTTGTAGGCAAATATTCACTATTTGGTAAATAAAAGTATTCCCTATCAGTTACTTTCAGTATTTCCTTGATTTTTCTAATCAAAATTGTTATGGCTTTATTGTTTGTTTAATTCTTGAACTAACATTACCATTATGACAAAATCTAGCAGTTACATAATGTGTACATTTTTTTAAAAAATCCATAGGCCTCAAAGCAAAATACAAAGATGGCCGTGCATGATCATCCCTGTTTTAAATAAAGAGAAACAGTACTCCATAGTGCAAAAGTGACTCCAAAATGACCGATTCAAAAAATCAGTACAGAGTTGGGAACAGAACCCAAGTATACTGATTCCTAGTCCAGCAACTTTAGTAATAAGGCTTGTTAGAGAGATATATAACACCCGGATTGCCAGGGTCAGAGGGGTCACCGGGGTAAAGAGGCTGCAGAAGGGACGAGTCCACCTGGGAGGCAGGAGGAAGAGGTAAATGGGGCTGCAGAGCGGGAGCCAGGGGCTCAGACGTGTCTCCTCTCCACCCTCCCAGCAGCATGACTCCTGCAATGCCGCCGCCACTCCACCTCATATATCCTATTCCAAAACAATGATCAAACGTTAGCAGTCCAACACTCAAGACCAACCTGTAATAACAAAATGGTCTGTTTTCCCACAGAGGGAAAACAATTTGGTAAGGAGACAGAATTTGCTTTCATCCTTCAAAGAGATAAACCATGAGCGATTATTTCAAAACTATGAAAAACAGTCTTGACTGTATCATATTTTATTGTAATTACTGCTACAGAGCCAGAGTACTGAGCTGAGTGCATAAAGCAACGTTTGTATCAAGGTCTTATGAAAACTCTGGCAATTTTTCTTAAATTTCCCAGCAAAGACAGTGTTTGCTTAGTTGTTTTTTAAATCAATGACTACTCAGAGCAGACTCAAGAGGATACGCTTCAGAATATAACAGATATACACTTTTGTATGTCCTGTGCTTAGTCTTTTTACTAATGTAGAGACGGCATTTAGTCAGACATTAATACACATATTTTGGGCCAACTGCAGTCCTGGGAATAGCTGCACTGGAGAGGAATTCATCCCCTAGGGCAGGGCAGATGGTGATACTGCCAGGGTCCTCCCTTGGGTACTCTGCAATGGGAGGGGAGATTTAGGTTCCAGGTGGGTCTCCACAGATGCCCCGGGAGGTGTGCTGAATCACCACATTGACCAACCAGTCTGGCCCCAACTCCCTCATGCAAGTTTCAAGTCCCCGGAGACAGAGGGCTGAAGGGGTGGAGGATATTCTTTGCTCCCTGAGACTGAAGGAGTGCGATTAGTATACTAATCATCACCTTTGTTGCCAGTTTTGCTACTATGTCTTATCACAGTGGTTCTCAACCTGGGGTCTGGGGCCCCCTGGGGGGGACACAAGCAGGTGTCAGGGGGGCACCAAGCAGGGCCAGCATTAGATTTGGTGGGGCCCAGGGCAGAAAGCTGAAGCCCTACCACATGGGGCTGAAGCTCTGGGCCCTGAGCCCCACCAGTGCCCAGGGCTGAAGCTGAAGCCTGAGTAATTTAGCTTTGTGGGGCCCCATCTGGCATGGGGCCCGGACAGTGCCCTGCTTGTTACCCTCTAATGCTGGCCCTGGCTTTTATATGCAGAAAAACAGTTGCTGTGGCAGAAATAGGCTGTGGAGTTTTTTTATAGTATGTTGGGGCGGGGGGGCTCAGAGAGAGAAAGGTTGAGAACCCTTGTCTTGTCATATAACAGAGGCAGGATGATCTTATAGTTAAGATACTATTGTGAAAATCAGAAGTCCTGGGTTTAAATCCTGCCTCTGCCATGGATTTCCTCTGTAACGTTAGGTAAGCAGTTAGTTTCTCTTTGTTTAATTTTGCATTAGTAAAATGGGGAGATTAATAGTTCCTTTCTCCTACCCTTTGTGTGTCATGTCTATTTAGACTGTAAACTCTACAAGACAGGGACTATCTCTCAAGAGGTGTTTGTACAGTGCCTACAACAATGGCCAGCAATTTCAGCTGAAGCTTCTCAATGCCACCATAATATAAATAAATAATAATACAATAAACTGAATAGACCATGAACACAGAAACAACTAATTTGACTATGCCACAAATGTTGCTGATTTGCTTCTAAGTTGGTAAAATCTATCACAGTTTATGTGCAGAAAAATAGTTATCCTTCAGGACAGCTAAGAAAAGAAACTCCAGGCTTGATTTTCTTCATTAATATCATAATACTTCACACTTATCGTGGCTTTTATGTAAGAATATCAAACCACCTTACAAAAGGTGGCTAAGTACTTGTATTCCCATTTTATAGATTATAAAACCGAGGCAGGCAGGTGAAGTAACTTCTCCCACTATCATGCCCTGTGACCTAGGGTAACTAGGAACAGAGCTCAGGTTTCCTAGTTCCTAGTTCCTCTGCTCCAACACTAGAAAATGGTGCCTCCTTTACCTCCTTTTTGAAGTATTTCCTCCCTATTAATAGTTCCTCTCTTTTCATGTCAACAGCTGGATCAAAGATCACATTATTCCTCTGTTATTATGTAGAACATCAATGGTTATCTTGACCAGAGATGATGCAACAATTGTTAATTTAACAAACCTGAGATATCATTTCTTATAAAATGGTACATTTTCTCTGCTGTCTAAAGAATATCACTTCTTCACTGACTCACCACATAACTGGCTATCATATATATTTTAAGACAAATAGTAAATAACATATATATATATATATATATATCACTTTTAACTGTACCGCTTAGAACTTATAGCGCCTTTCAGTTAGGGATGTCAAAACACTTGCCAAACATGAACAAAGCCTCACAATATCCCTGAGTGTAAGTATTACTGACCTGATCCCTTCCTAAATGTAAGTTTTGGATTTAGATATCCAACAGATTCCAATTTTGTTTTGCTTTTAGACAGAAATTATGTGAATTGTTTAGATTGGCAGTGGTGCACCTACAGCCCCAGGTGACATTTGCTGGCTAAGGTGGTGTGTAAGCCTGACCCCAGTAGAGGATGTATTAGGTAGCTCTGTGGTTTTCCCCATTTCATAACTTCTTTGTGTCTCTAGTGGCCTGCAGGGCCGGTGGAAGGATGTTTCGTGCCCTAGGCGAAACTTCCACCTTGCGCCCCCCCCCCC
>NW_020664389.1:1707729-1765631 GCF_002925995.2 Terrapene triunguis
CCGCCCTGAGGCATCCCCCCTGCGGCAGCTCTCCACCCCCCCACCCTGAGGCACCCCCCCCGCCCCAGCTCACCCCTGCCCCGCCTCCTCCCCAAGCACACCGTCGCTGCTTCACTTCTCCCGCCTCCCAGGCTTGCGGCACCTAAGCTGATTGGCGCTGCAAACCTGGGAGGTGGGAGAAGTGAAGCAGCTCACCCCTGCTCCGCCTCCTCCCCAAGCACGCTGTGGCTGCTTCACTTCTCTCGCCTCCCAGGCTTGCGGTGCCAATCAGCTTAGGCACCGCAAGCCTGGGAGGCGGGAGAAGTGAAGCAGCCACGGCATGCTCGGGGAGGAGGCGGGGCAGGGGTGAGCTGGGGCGGGGAGTTCCCCTGAGTGCCGCCCCCCCCCCTTGCTGCAGATGGCCCTCCCCACGCTCCACTGCCCCACTCCCTCCGCCTAAATGCCGGCGGCCACCGGGGCGGCCGAAGATCCAACTGCCACGGTCGCTGCCAAAGAAAATGGCGCCTCCCAAATCCTAGCGCACTAGGCGACCGCCTAGGTCACCTAAATGGTTGCACCGGCCCTGGTGGCCTGGGAACTGGTGATACACTCCCAACCCTTTCATATCTCAGTCATAACAAGTCAAATCCAGTCCGGGGCTGCAACCATAAACTGCCTTCCAAAATGTTACTGTTTGACTCTTAATATACGAATACTAATAATTTGGTACAATAAGTTATGTGGACAGTCTCAGAAAAATGTCATATATTAAGTAACTCTAATAAAAATAGTAGAAATGTGGTCTATGTGGGAGTCGAGACTGGCTGGCACTACAATTAGTATTTTTAAAGATGGTCCAGTGGTTAGGGTACTAGACTAGACTTGAGAGACCTGGGTTCAAGTCCCTTTTCTGTCACAGATCTCCTGTGTGACCTTGGGTAAGTCACATATCTCTCTGTGCCTCAGTTCTCATCTCCCTACCTCCCAGGGGTGTTGTGTGGATAAATACATTAAAGATTGTGAGACATTCAGATACTATGATAATGGGGATCATACCTAAGACAGATAATTTTAGTCCTCATGAATGATACTGGATGGACAGGCCTGGAAACTGTGTTTCTTTATTTATATATAGTAGAGGTACAGCTTCTTATTGGAGGAATGCAAGCTCCCCACACCATCCTGCAATACTGATCTTGAGACACCACTTCTAGCGCTAAGAAGGAAGGAAAGATTCCATGCTCGCTTAGTCTTTGGCGTCTCTCCTAAGACTAACAACAACAATGATGTCAGTTATGAGTGATGATTTCAATAGCTGGACACCCATGCATTAAAAATTTTATAGAGATCACCTACTTTCAAATAGACTTCTATATCTTTCCTGTACTGTGGAAAAACGTGTTTTTATTTATTTATTGTAATTATTACCAGCAGATCAAGCACTGAATTTCTCAGTCAAACCAGCTGTTTTGATGCCACTTGGGCTTGTGGATCACTAATGTGCTACTGTAACATCAAACCAGCCCTCCTATATCTAAAAGGTGAGCAGCTTTGAACTAGACAATTTACCCCCATTAGAAAGAAAATAATACTGCAGAAAAATAAAGCTCAGATAATGCAGTTACATTGTATTCTGTCCATGAATGGAAGCACAGCTCAAAGGAGATATTTGTGTCAAATGGGTGTAGGGCAAAGCTCAAAGTCAACTCAGTGAATTTTTGAGAATAACCGCACTACACCCCCGAAACGGGAGGAACATTGTCTGGGCTTGCCGAAGGAAGGCAGCAGTGCTTTATGGCAGGGGAGAGGGGGCGAAAGGAGGTCAGAATCAGCTGCAAAAGGCAAGCGGTGGTCAGCTTTTTGCGCTGACTCACCCCCCCAGGAATGTGAGGTCAGAAGGCTATAAAGGTGTAAGCCCTGAGCGTTGAAAGCCCTTTTTTCCACGCAGTAGGCCTCATGGGCTGAGGGATGGAGATGCTCATGGGAAAGCATCCACTCATGCAGGTGGACAGGCTGTGTTTGCTAGTGGGACAGTCAGCAGTGCTGTGTGGCAAGTGGTCAGTGAAGTTGTTTCTGAGTTTGTTTCAACAGCACTGCAGAGCTTTCAAAGTGTACGGGGTCGCCCAGAACCAGGATGTTCTTCTCCACTGAACTCAAGAGATGGGGGTGACGCTAATTCCAGGGGTGAGTATGACCTGCAACAGACAGAGGTTTGGAGGGGACTGTTGGCACGGGTGATATCCTGCCTTGCAGTGTGGCAATGCGTGACGTTTGCAGTGGCCTCGGTGAGGTGTGGTGTCTGTCCCTCTGTGAGTTTACCTGGGGGGGACAGGAGTGGGGCTAGTGGAGTAATAAATAGTCTGGGCCTGGGAGCAGAAGTCTCAGAGACCCCTGGCAAACCCATCTGGGGGGCGCATCCCTGATGGGGACACTAATGGTGTTACACAGCTGCTTCAAATTCATTTGCAATTGTTGCAACAACTTCAGGCATCTCTGAGTGAGGTGTCTTGACGGGGTGACAGCGTAGGCCCGGCATAGGCTCAAGTTTGGGAGGCAGGAGATGGGCAGATGGGGCAGTCCCCCCACACGGGTATGGGAGCCCCTGGTGAGGATGAAGCCCCTGGGCACATTTTGACTCACTGGCTGTTAGGAAATACAACTTCATGGGATAGAGTAGAGGTTCCTGTGGGGGGCCGGGGAGGTGCAGGGAACTGAGGATACCCCATAAGTCAGTCCCGAGTACGGTTATGCCGGGGTGGCTGACCCGATGGGAGTTCACCTGCTCAGTACAACTAAGATGAAATCCTGAAAGGGGAATACATGGACATATTATCCTTGTTGCACAGGGAGGTGTTGACAGAGAGTAAGCCTGGGCAGAGCAAGCGGAATAGGGAGCTGCCCAAGCGGCCAAGCATGCCTAGAACATGAGAAAATTGGGAGGCTGCCTTCCTTATCTATGCAGGTGTGATAGTACAGGCTTACCCGGAGAGAAGCCCTCCCTTGTTTAAGTGTATGGACATAATCAGGCAGGTGTACAATATGTTTAGGGGCACGTCCTGGTTTAATTATGATGAGCAGTTTTGATTGAAGGCAGCAACATAAACTGGGATCCGGTGGGACATACCTCATCACACACTGTGACTGGAGTGGATGACTCCGAGGGGACCAGGAGTTCACACAGACAGTAGCTGGTTCATCCCACAGGAAGCTGGGGAGGGGCCTGAGTCACGTAATTATATTTGTGGGCATTTAATGACAGTGGTTGTTTTCGCAGCACCTGTAAATTTAGGCCTGCTTGCGGGACATGTTTTGGGACCCATTCAGCCCATTCTTGCCAGAGTGGTAGGGGACTGTCACAAAGGGGAAACAGATTGCAGGTGGCTCAAGTGCCAACGGCAGGTTTGGCTCGGTTGGAACAGGTTATGGGACACAGAACACAAGCAGGGGAGAGGGGCAAGCTGGGCGCAGTGCAATGGGCACGGGCACCAATACCAGTTAGGTCGGAGGTGCCAAGGGTTCTCCTCTGAGATTACCCTAATAAAGCAGATGGAGCATATTTGAGGGAGGGATTTACTGTGGGATTTGAGATCCCCTTTTCAGGGAGTAGAACTCATGTGAAGTCAAAAAATTTGAAGTCAGTGTTTGGGATGGGACAAGAAAAGATTACACAGGAATTAAATGAGGGCAGGGTGGCAGGGCCATTTGATCAATTACCTATAGAGAACTTAAGGGTTTCCCCCCGGGTTTGATCCCCAAGAGTCCAGGGACATACCGATTAATTCATCACCTCTCGTACCCATGAGATGGCTCTGTTAATGATGGGATAGACCTGGCGCTATATTCATGCGCTATTCCTCCATTGATGAAGCTGTTTGTATGATTAGGTCTTGTGGCCCGGGGGCACTAATGGCTAAGTGTGATATCAAGACTGCTTTTTGACTGCTACTGGTGCACCCACTGAACTTTGACCTTCTGGGTTTCTCTTTTGAGGGACAATTTTATTGTGACAATGCTATGCCCATGAGCTGTTCGATATCCTGTTCAGCATTTGAAAATTTTAGTACAATGTTGCACTGGGTAGTGGAGCGGGCAGCTGGACTATGCCAAGTGGTGCATTATTTAGATGACTTTTTGTTTGCGGGTCAGATGAGAGTATTCACCTGTTGGACACATTTCAGGTCCTGTCTAAACAAGTGGGGGTAACCCTAGCGGAAGCAAAAACAGAGGGCCCTTCCACTACATTGACCTACCTGGGGATCGAGCTGGACACTAGGGCGGGCAGATTGCGACTCCCTCAGGATAAGCTTCTGAAGCTATTGAGATTGCTTAGGAGAGCTGTAGGAGCCAAAAAACTCACACTGCAAGACCTGCAGTCTATTCTGGGGCACCTGAACTTTGCCTGCATGGTTGTTGCCATGCGGCGAGCATTTTGTGCCTGGCTTGTGGTGGCAACAACAGGCATAGCCAGGCCACACCATTACATACGAGTTAATAGAAAGATGAAGGAAGACTTGAAGGTGTGGGAACGTTTTTTGAGTCAATTTAATGGGGTGTCATTGTGGAGGGAGTAATGATTATTACAGGGAGTTTTAAAAATCCATTTGGATGCTTCTGTGGGTACAGGTTTTGGGGTGTTTTATCAAGGCAAGTGATGTGCCAGAAATGGCCTGCTATCTGGACGCAAAATGGGGTTGTGTGTGATATGACTTTCCTGGAATTCTTCCCCATTTTAGTTGCAATGGTTATTTGGGGACCAGAGCTGGCTAATTAAAGGGTGTGTTTCTGGTGCGACAACATGGCAGTGCTACAGGTTATCAATTGCCAAATTTACAGATCACACAGGGTTATGAAGTTAGTGAGTTCTACAATGTTTAAACTTTAACATCTGTTTTCCTTCCAAACATGGGATGAATAATGGCATAGCATACGCCTTGTTTCATTTTCAGTTTGACAGATTTCATGAGCTTGCACCAGGAGCTAGCAACGAACCCGAGCAGATGCCGCTAGCTTTATGGAGCCTCAGCATATGATGTTGTCAGTGGCATGGAAATTCTTGGCTCCAGGCACACAGCTCAGCTATAAAGGAAGTTTTAATGAGTTCTTCCAATTTCAGGATCTGGAATGCTGGTCACAGATATCGCCCACTACAGAGGGGCGTGTTTTGCGGTACCTGATCATTGACATCCCAGCTGCTGGCGTCCTTGATGATCCTGGCATAGTGCAAGGTACAATGGGCTACTTCAGGAGAATGGGGCTTCACCTATTTGGGCTGCTATAAAAGAGTCTATTGGGAGATGTCTGGGAAAACCAACTGGTTTGTGGGGGAGGCAGCCAAGCTAATTGCTGGCACCTCCTGGTGGCGGATGTCCAGTGCAGGTACTCCATAGGGAAGGTATCCAGTGACCAGATAAATGGCCTGCTAAAGCACTTAAAAGGAGGTGCTGGATAAAGGAACAGAATGGGGGAGGGGGACTGGGATGGTATGATTGGTACGGCAGGGAGCCAACCACTCCCCATTCTTATAGCCCACCTTAACCCTCCTACGAGGGGAGTGGATGGTAAGGTCCAAGCCATGGACTGGCTGGGGACCTGGATGGAAAATGAAGGGGGTGGAAGCCCCGGGTAATGATTTGTATAAACATGGATTTGCCTTCACTGTACACTTTATCTGCTGAGTAGTCCCAGACATCTAATAATAAAGTTGCAGCCTTATTAAAATCCATATCAAGTGTCTCCTGTCCTTCTTTCAGTATAGCCAAAGTTAACTTATTCCCACTCTGTTCATACTTGATCTGAGACATTAGTCCCCAAATGTAATATATAATATAATATAATATAATATAATATAATATAATGTAATAAGTGCATGACAAAATGTTTAATCATGACAAATATTAAAAATGCACAACAATATTTAATTCACAATATCTTACTCTTTTTAATAAATATGTAAATGATACCCTAGATGATGTATGTAACAAGAATATTTGTGTGTGTTAAAAAAAATATTTTGCTTTGCTCTGCAATCTTGCTAACAATTGCTTAGAAATTACCAAACCAGAAAATGACAATTCTTTACCCTGGTGATCTACATTTACAGAGTAAAGGGACATATCTGGAACTTTATACTCTCTCTGGAGTTACCTTTCGTGAATTTAGTAAACAAGCATGTGAAAAGGTGGCCTCTAATTGTCTAAACATGCTGTAATGAAACCAAATCACTGAAAAATTGGGAACATCAGTATATATTTACAGAGATACATAATGTTGTAAAAGGAATGTGAACTGAAGATACAGAACTTATATTTGTGAAACCACGTTAGACTTGTGAGAAATGCCATGATACTGCAACTCTTAGAAAAGTTTGACAATCTCTTATCTTAGCTTATTTTTTGGATGCAATAAAGGTTACCCTACGAACAACAGACACATATAATAGATACTGACATCACAGAAAATGACATCTCCACAATCTTCACTCTGTCTCCAGGAAATAGTTCTATTGATCTCTGTTCAGTCCTTAATGGAGAGAAGTTCTTATGACAAAAACACAACCCACTGTTAAGCACAGAAGGACAGTCTTGTATACCAAGCAACAAGCTAACTATGGTCTTCCAGTGTTAATACTTAAATCGTTCAGAACCATAATGAAAAACATTATGTGCTCAAAGTACACTTGAACTGTACACATATGGTAAGAATAAGATTCTGCCTTCCAAGTTCGATGTGTTCCTTCTCTGGCAGACCTCTTCATGTCCTCAGACATGCTAAGGTCTCACAAGCTGTGCCTTGAGCTCTTCCTCACATTTCTTTCATGTGCTGCTGATTTTCAGATTAAATATTCACAGATAAAGTTGTAAAATTCATTATGCACTGTCAGCTTTTCCAACATTGTTTTTATTAGTAGAAATAGGACACCTCTCCATAAATGTCCACATCTATGGGTTAATATAGCCTTGTGTTAGGTCACCAAAACCTGTAGCTAAGTCCTTTGAGTTGCTGAGCAACCCCCAGAGATTTTCAGCTCCTCTTGAATTTAATGTGAGTGGAGGATACTCTGCACCCTTCAGAATTGGACCCATTCACATTCATAGGGTGACCAGATGACCCATTTTTAAAGGGACAGTCCCATTTTGGGGGAATTTTTCTTATATAGGCGCCTCTTGCCCCTCACCCCCAGTCCCGTTTTTTCACAGTTGCTATCTGGTCACCCTACTCAGAATCTTGAAAATAGTCACAAGGACATTCAAGTTGTGATTAAGCAGTATTACTGTTCAGTATAAAACAGAAGACATTTTGAATAAGGTTTATATATAAATGTATCTAAAGTGATAGCATCATGATGTATTCTCCTTTTAAAAACATACACACAGAAGAGAATACTCCTATCTAGCCTGACCTAGACCAGATTGGGTATAAGCAAGGAGACATTCCACTTTCAAAAACAAAAGGCTCAAATGGGGAAACAATCCCTTCTTATAATTTATGTAGAGATGTATAAACTTAAATTACAAACAAAAACTGAAATCTGAAAGATGGCCTGGTGACTTGCCAACTCAACTGCAGAAGGTGAGATCTTGCAAAAAGTCAGGAGCAAATGTAAATTTCTTCCTGCCCAAAAAGTCAGGATTGACAAAGCAGCACTAAAGCAGAATGAGAGTTGACAACCTTGGTGCAGAGATGGTCTTTTTGTTCTGTGTTTGTAAAGTACCTACTTCAATGGGGTGCTGATATCTGACTTGTGTCCATTTACCCTCTGCTATGTACATTGGCCGAACTGGACAGTCACTACGCAAGAGGATAAATGGACACAAGTCAGATATCAGGAATGGCAATATACAAAAACCTGTAGGAGAACACTTCAACCTCCCTGGACACACAATAGCAGATGTAAAGGTAGCCATCTTACAGCAAAAAAACTTCAGGACCAGACTCCAAAGAGAAACTGCTGAGCTCCAGTTCATTTGCAAATTTGACACCATCAGATCAGGATTAAACAAAGACTGTGAATGGCTATCCAACTACAGAAGAAGTTTCTCCTCCCTTGGTGTTCACACCTCAACTGCTAGCAGAGCACCTCACCCTCCCTGATTGAACTAACCTCGTTATCTCCATACTGATTCATACCTGCCTCTGGAGATTTCCATTACTTGCATCTGAAGAAGTGAGGTTCTTACCCACGAAAGCTTATGCTACCAATACTTCTGTTAGTCTTAAAGGTGCCACAGGACCCTCTGTTGCTTTTTACAGATTCAGACTAACACGGCTACCCCTCTGATACTTGAAACCATAGTTAATAGTTCCGTAATTTCACATTTGAGTTCTTTCAGAACTCTTGTTTCAACTAATTTGCCTGGTACTGATGTTAGACTTACCGGTCTGTAATTGCTGAGATCACCTCCAGAGCCTTTTTTAAATATTGGCGTTACATTAGCTATCTTCCAGTCACTGGGTACAGAAGCCGATTTAAAGGACAGGTTACAAACCATAGTTAATAGTGCCGCAACTTCACATTTGAGTTCTTTCAGAACTCTTGGGTGAATGCCATCTGGTCCCGGTGACTTGTTACTGTTAAGTTTATCAATTAGTTCCAAAATTTCCTCTAGTGACACCTCAGTCTGTGACAATTCCTCCGATTTGTCACCTACAAAAGCCGGCTCAGGTTTGGGAATCTCCCTAACATCCTCAGCCGTGAAGACTGAAGCAAAGAATCCATTTAGTTTCTCCGCAATGACTTTATCGTCTTTAAGCGCTCCTTTTGTATCTCGATCATCCAGGGGCCCCACTGGTTGTTTAGCACGCTTCCTGCTTCTGATGTACTTAAAAAACATTTTGTTATTACCTTTTGAGTTTTTGACTAGCCGTTCTTCAAACTCCTCTTTGGCTTTTCTTATTAAATTTTTTACACTTAATTAGGCAGTGTTTATGTTCCTTTCTATTTACCTCACTAGGATTTGACTTCCACTTTTTAAAAGATGCCTTTTTATCTCTCACTGCTTCTTTTACATGGTTGTTAAGCCACGGTGGCTCTTTTTTAGTTCTTTTACTGTGTTTTTTAATTTGGGGTATACATTTAAGTTGGACCTCTATTATGGTGTATTTGAAAAGCGTTCATGCAGCTTGCAGGGATTTCACTTTAGTCACTGTACCTTTTAATTTCTGTTTAACTAACCCCCTCATGTTTGCATAGTTCCCCTTTCTGAAATTAAATGCCACAGTGTTGGGCTGTTGAGGCGTTCTTCTCACCACAGGGATGTTTAATGTTATTATATTATGGTCACTATTTCCAAGCGGTACTGTTATAGTTACCTCTTGGACGAGCTCCTGCGCTCCACTCAGGACTAAATCGAGAGTTGCCTCTCCCCTTGTGGGTTCCCGTACCAGCTGCTCCAAGAAGCAGTCATTTAAAGTATCGAGAAATTTTGTCTCTGCATTTCGTCCTGAGGTGACATGTTCCCAGTCAATATGGGGATAACTGAAATCCCCCACTATTATTGAGTTCTTAATTTTGATAGCCTCTCTAATTTCCCTTAGCATTTCATCATCACTATCACTGTCATGGTCAGGTGGTCAATAATAGATCCCTAATGTTATATCCTTATTAGAGCATGAAATTACTATCCATAGAGATTCTATGGAACAGGTGGATTCACTTAAGATTTTTACTTCATTTGATTCTACATTTTCTTTCACATATATTGCCACTTCCCCCTCCCCACCCTCCACCCCCGCACGACCTGTTCTGTCCTTCCGATATATTTTGTACTCCGGAATGATTGTGTCCCATTGATTGGGTCCTCAGTCCACCAGGTTTCTGTGATGCCTATTATATCAATATTCTCCTTTATAACGAGGCACTCTAATTCACCCATCTTATTATTTAGACTTCTAGCATTTATATACAAGCACTTTAAAAAATTGTCACTGTTTATTTTTCTGCCCTTTTCTGATGTGTCCAATTCTTTTTTATGTGAACGTTTCTCGTCTGATCTGGCCCCTAGATTATCCTCTTCCATCCTCTCCTCCTAACTAAAACCTAGAGACTCTCTATCAATAGACTCTCCTCTAAGAGAAGTCACTGTCCGATCCATGTGCTCCTCTGCAGCAGTCGGCTTTCCCCCACAAAGCTGACTGCCACCCACCTTTTTGCAGTAGTTTCTGACCTCCTTCCCACCACCACCATAAAGTACTGCTACCTTCCTTCAGGAAGCTCGGTCAACATTCCCCCCCTTCAGGTGCGGTGTAATCATTTTGTTTAAACAGAAAAAGGTCAGAAAAGGTCTGGGTTGCCATAAAATGTTTGGTTTCTCGATGAAAACCTATCCCCCCCCCCCTCCATTTTTTTTATACTTGAAAAAATTCAAATAAATTTTTCTACAAGAACAAAATTGTTTTCATCAAATCTTATCACAGAAAAAAATAATTTCTCCAATCAGCTTTAGTGTTAACATATAATACAAAGCAGAATGAGAATCCAACCACCCTCCCAGCTAATGGAAGGTATCACGAACTGAGTACTCATAGGAGAGAATAGAATAAGGAAGAAGTTCCTCAGGTGTCAGTCCAGAGAGGTCTTTTCTTACACTCAGATGTCTGGAAGTATGACAGAAAAAGTACACACTCAACAAAATATATAAAAAACACATAAAGAATAGTTTTAAAAGCATCAACATGCCAGCAAATAGAATTTTCAGCTAATACTGTCGGCACAGAAATAATACTCAGGACAGGAATTCACTCCTGACAAAAATAAAGGATACTTATGCAATCTCATCTTGCTATGAATGGTAAAACCAGGCTACTTCAACAATGAAGTTAGGAAAACTGTAAAAAATTTCCACTCTAAAAAAGTCCAACAAGCACAATAAACAATTGTAAAAAGAATCATATAAATCATACAGCATACAAGATCAAAAATATTCACAGCATTCTAATACAAACTCATGGATGAGTGCGGGGAGAGGAAGTGAATTTTACCCAAGTGCTAAGAAACTGCTGGACTCAATGCCTGGCACATAAATTGGCATAAATCCATTTAACATCCAATCATTCAGCCACAATGCTTCAATGACTTAGCAACATGATCTGAATACTGAATGTCTTAAAAACAATTTTGACGGGTGTCACAAAGCCATAGACCAAACCAAAAAAGAAAATAAAAAAACTTCTGAGACATACACAAACCACAAACAGTGCATTTGCATTGAAAGGTAAATTCCCCTACAAAAATATTCTACTTTCAACATAGCATTGACCTGGGCAATGACGAGCTAAAGCTGTTTAATGATTAAAAGACACAAAGGTCAAATTTTCTCATTTATTCCAAAAGTTGCATATAATACCTGCAAGACCTATTTTATTTTGATTTTATAAACATAAAGAAACCATCTTCCTTGTAATCAGTGAGCATGGTTTATCTCAAAAAGAATCAGTTTATTACATCAGCATACCTCTTGGTCCTCTTATACTATTATAGAGCACTAATGTTCCTGAGATACTCACTCACCTGAGAAGCAGAAGTATACCCACTATTTAGATTCCATAAAGGTACAGCTTGATCTTGATCTTGTATCCTTTACTTGAGATTTTTGCCTATTTACTTAATAAGGCTTGCAGAATAAGGCTGTTATGGTGCATATTATTCACAGCTGTGAATAGCTCCTGAAAGCTGCAGTTGAAACAACACCTGAATCTGCAAGCCTCACTTGAGAACAAAACTCAGTTTTGAGAGTGAGAGTTCTGTGCATGGAAATATTGCAGTTTCATACCCAAAATTTAGTCAGCAGAGTTCCTCATTTTAAACAATTTCCCCAAATCACTAAATAAGTATAGAGATAAATAGAGCATACATTCAGAATATATTACTATAGATTGGCCACATGAGAAAAATTAGGATATGAATTTCAAACACTCAAAGCAGGGTGCTGACACTGACAACTTTACACTCATGCAGAGTGTGTATGTGCATTATTGTATTTTATATAAGACCTTTTATTACTGATTATTCGTGTTCAAAAAAGAGACCAGCTTGACTATCAGATCCCAGGCTGAGTATAAAACACTGAAATTTAGAGAGGAAAATCATTTTTACTTACAAAGTGAGCATATCTCATACAGAGTCATTGAGCGGCAATAACGCCTTGATATAACTGACTTTCCTCTTTGTAATTTTCAATTATTTTTGTATATGCAAATCAATAATTTAATGTTGAATTTTACAAAAAAAGGAAATTCCTTTCATTTATATCAAAATATAAATGCAATTAACAGGTCGAAAACTGCTTGAAAACATGCAGGTATTTTACAAATGGAACATGAAACATTAAGAACCAAGGGTCTGTAGTAATGAAGTGCTCACATGAGTACCAGTAGCAGGGTCAGGCCTCAAATTCTCCACTTGTATATGCAGATGCAACACTCAGTGACTTCAGTATGGATTGCATATGTGTATCAGAGGGGAGAATTTGACCCCGTAATCATAATAGATAAATACAGTAATATCTGACTGTATTCAACTATTATGTCTGATACACAGTACCCACTAGAGCAAAAGAAATATTATAATTATGTTATTTGCCAGAAAGTACTATTCAACAATGATTTTTTCTGCATATCTAAGGAAGCATTATTTGAATGTGAAGTGCTTGGAAAAAGATGACTGTCAACAACTGATCACTATGCCCAAAAATTATGAAACAAAAACGTTTATGTACAATTAGCCCCCTGGGCATCAACATAAAACACAAGAGTCCATACTTTTGCTGGTTGAACACTATTCTAACTATACTCCTAGTATCCAGTTCATAAACAATATGTGAATGTTCAGTGACTCCAAAGAAAATGGTAGGTACTATTTTATTTCTACCAATCATCCTTCAGCATTTCATAAACAGAAACAAATACACCTCTACCCCGATATAACGCAACCCGATATAACACGAATTCGGATATAACGCGGTAAAGCAGCGCTCCGGGGGGGCGGGGCTGCGCGCTCCGACGGATCAAAGCAAGTTCGATATAACGCGGTTTCACCTATAACGCGGTAAGATTTTTTGGCTCCGGAGTACAGCGTTATATCAGGGTAGAGATGTATTTGATTAGTTTTTGTTCATTTTGCTTTGATGTTTAGTAGAAAAAGGACAGTATTTATCTTTTATGTTATAGTTTAAGAGAAATTCTAGAGTTTGCATTATTCATGAGCAAAGGACAGAACCACCCCTCTCTGTGATTTATTAAGGTGGCCATCCAGGAGGTACTTTGGAAACACCTGCATACAATCTGTACCACAAGGCTAGAAGTGCTATTATTTCTCATTGCTCTATACCTCTCTCTCCAAATACCTCATCTCTGTTTGAAATTCCTCATTTGGAACATAGGACAGGTTTAAAGCCACCCTCACAAAGCACTAAACAATGTAGGCAGAATTCAGCCCTGCTGCAACGCTCTTGAAATTAATGGATTTGAAATTGTCTACACCAGGTCTGAACATGGTCCAGTGTGTTTTAATAATGAGAACAGTAATGGAAATTTGTTTCACTCTGGAATCCATGATACGTTCCAAAGAATGCTATTTGAATAAAACATTGAGGACATTTTGTCTAGTATTGTGCCCATCTACTTCCATTTAAGAATTTCAGACTACACATAAACCACGCCATTCTTCTTGGTATTTAAATTAGGGCTGCACTGTAAATATTCAGTGTAAACTTCATTGATTAGAAAAGGAAACTGCAGATGTCAGCAACAGAATATATTACTATTAATATCTTATATTTATGTATCATTTCTCAACCCAGAAAATTCTAAAGAACTTTACAAAATGATATATCATTAAAGAACCACTTCACAAACTGCTGAAATGCATCCACCTTTGGTAGTTGTTTATGAGTGCTCAGCAACATTGTACAACTGTTTAGAACAAGAAATAAAAAATAATCTACCCAGCTGAAATTACATAGAGAATTTTAAGTAGGCAAAACACAAACTATTTTAGCCAGGATATAAAGGGAAAAGGCTGATCTATTTTTCAGAGAAGTGTTATGGTACTATTGATGACCATGAACCATCAGGATCCCATTCTTATATCTTCTCTAAAAGATGGTAGTTGTCAGTTCTGACTGGGAAGGAATTATGCCCAAACCTACTGAATTATCAAAATCACTTTCTGCAGCATCCAGATTTGCTTTGGATGTTTTCTGTTCAAGTGCTGACCAGATCAGACCTGACCCTGCTTTCAGTGTGAGAGCTGAGGAGATCACAGCCTGTCTTTAATATGGCTGCAGCCTTACCGAAAGATCTATCAATGCATTATTTGACAGAGATATTCAGAACAAAGTTCCTCTCTTAATCCTATTTCTCAACAGATCCCATTAAATCATACTGTAAATCAATAAACAATATATTTCTATTCTAAAAAAATGAAGGATATGGGAAAACATTACAAAAGTATTTTACAGTAGTTTGTTTATGGATAGGTGTCTCATCTGGAGTGTAGCAACTGCAGATAATTCGAAATTCATCATATAGAAACACGGTTCAGTGCATAATCATTCCTTACTGAAATTAATCACATTGGAAACAAGAAGGAAATAATTCCTGTTAGAAAGACAAATCCTGTTTGTTATCCTCACACATATAGTCTCATTGAAGTCAATGGAAATACTCATCTGAGTAAAGTGAACAGGTTTTGGTCATAGCGCCAATAGTTTTCTAGAAATAATTACAGTACACATATCTCACTTTGCAGTAGATCTTACGTTAGACTCAGAAGTTCAAGACACTGCTTCGGTGCCAGGTCATTAAGGCTGTAAATTCTGAAGCATAGGTGTATCACTATGAATGTTCTGTTAATTAAGTCCTTAAAGAAAGTGTGTTCCATAAACCACATCAAAAGTTATCCAACTAGATGGTATCTTCCCAATCTATATTTCTTCAAAATCCAAACTGTTCATTGTGGCTCCAAATCAGAAAGGTACTTGTACAGGTGCTAGGGCCTGATCCAAAGCCCACTGAAATCAGTAGAAAGACTCAGATTAACTGCTCTACACAGTAGATCAGGCCCATGAGACTTCAGTGGAACTGCTCACAGGCTGAGCAAGGACTTATTAAACTATATTTGTCTGTATATATTTGTTATTGTTTCTTTTTTACAAAACAATAGAAACTTTTCCCAACAGAATAGATAAAACACCCTGTGATTTTTGCTTGGTAATGTTTTTTTTCAGGGGGCAGTGTTGGTTTTGGCAGGGTTTTGGTTTTGGTATGAGCAGGGATGGTGTCCCTAGCCTCTGTTTGCCAGAAGCTGGAAATGGAAGATAGGGGATAGATCACTTGATGATTACCTGTTCTGTTCATTCCCTCTGGAGCACCTGGCATTGGCCACTGTCAGAAGACAGGATATTGGGCTTGATGGACATTTGGTCTGTGTAAGAAAACTATTCAAAATATCAATTTGTTGAAGTGAATGTAGCATTATCTTGTTGAAGCTGGCCATCACAAGATTACTGAGGTAATACCAAATAGTGTTCTAAATGCTGAACTTGTAATTGGAAATTATTCTGAGTTTAGCCACTGAAAATTCAATTATTTTATCAACAGCCTAGAGGATAGAGTTGTGGGGGGGAGTTTTGTTTTTTTTGTTTTTAGATTTAGCTATCATAATTGATCAAATCTAAAATGCTTGATATTAATAAGATACTTTTAAGATGACAGGCATAATTTTAGTCTTTCAGCCTTAAATGTGCCTTCAAAAATCTTGAATTACTGCAATTTAATATAATATCCATATTTTTTCTTGCCAAGCCACTTCACTTTGTGACCTTCAAAATCATTAAATTGGCCCAGTCCAATAATCATAATTTGTAATATGGGCAACCCTAGGATATGCTTCATTAACCACATTACCCTAATTTTATAAAATAAATAAATGTTATAAAATCAAAAATGTCCTTTAAGATGAGATGGGACAGATCCTTAGCTGGAATAATTTGGAATAGTTCCATTGCCTAATATCTGGATATAAAGGACTATCTGAATTCCATAACTGACTGAAATATGTGTCCTCATCTCTCATACTGTACCTTACAATGCAGGTACAACAGCATAATTAGCCACAAATTATAATTTAAACAAAATTATAAGTCATAATTTTCTAAAATGTCATCATTTTAATAACTTGACCTTTTTGAATGGGAATCTGTGGCATCAGCTGAATGTAAACTTCTTTCAGTAGTTTAAGAAAACCATGTACAAACATGATACAATCACCAGGGCTGGACAACCTCTGCGGAAAGGTCACAAAAAAGGAAAATAAATATAGTGTTCATGTTCCAAGGTCTTTTAAAAAAAAGCAGGAAGTTCATTTTCTCTTGCAAGACATTTATAATTTGGTCATTTCTCTATGTTAACACTCATCAAGCATGATAAAAGTATTATTAAATAAATAAACAACTCCCACTAGAAAAAAACAAAACAAAAACATTAATTCAAACTATTAGAAAGAATCAGTGCTTTCTCTCTGGTGCTTTATTCTATAAAAGAGCTCCTGGGAGTTTCTCTCCATTTTTTCCACTTCATAGCACTGTTGCAAACTAACTTAAAACGCCTCCATCCTCCAAATACAGGGATGTTTCTTTCTTTCTTTCTTTCTTTGTAAGAAATGTTCAGTTTCCTCACCATCCACCTTCAGGTGACACTTCTGAAACAACCCCTTCCTTGGTAAAAGATCAGTCTGTTGTAGCTTCCAGGTATCCTTGTATCCACCCAAAATAGGACTCTTCCATCAGTTGGTGAACAGTAGACTCTCAGACATTCCAGGTTGGCTGCAATGCACTTCCTTTTTGGGGAGATGAGGGTAGGAGTGTATTTTATTTTTATTTTGTTGCTGATGTTTTTATAAATGTGTAACTGCGAGAGAAAGGAGATTTTCAAGGTACCAGAAGGCGCCCAAAACCTTGACCCAACCAGACATTGACATCTGGGCTAAAATCCTGGCCCTACTGAAGTCAATGGCACAATTCCCATTGACTTCAGTAAAGCCAGTATTTCATCCCTGCAATCTCACTCAAAAACAGACTATGTGACACACCTGGCCTCTATTTTGAGAGATGTTCCTGATTGATGAATAAACCCTTATTAGAACTTCCTGGAAGGAAACACTGCATGTGGCTAGCAGGAAACACAGCAGCAGAACTGATTAATGTCTGCATAGGCAACACAGAGGTAAGAACTAAAAACATGCTTCTTTCCCCATATTACATCAGGGAAGGATGAAACTTCAAGCACAGGGAATGGCAGGGAAAACCATTTGATAAGCATACAGATGCATCTCTTACCACAGCATCATGTGTGGGTTTAAAATAACTGAAATTCGACCGTAGCAGTTTTTGTATTCCAGCTTAATGAAAGGGAAGGATTATAGTGTGGCAACCCAGAGAAAAGTCTCCTACCCATACCAGTAAAATTTTGAACACTGACATCTTGAATGGTTCATTCACTATCAATCAGTGTCCCTAGTTACTAGTAAAGATTGAGTAAGCCTACTCTTTTTTGTTCCCATATTTCCACACCTGATAAAAGATCAACTTATATATAGCCTAGTATTGTTGGGGGTATTTGGGGGTTTTGGTTGTTTTTTCCCCCAGTGCTAATTTAATGTGGGCCTTTCCACACTGGAACGATTCTCTAGGCACCTATGAGAGGTTACAAAAAACATATCTTTTTTAGTTGCAGTTTAATGACATTGCCAGTGAAAAGGAACTTGCTCCTCTATGATGAAAGTTAGGAGTGGGAGTATTTGGCCTCGTTAGCTAATTATGACATTGATAAGCACTTAAGTTAGTCAGTTTTTCACTTCTGTCATTTGCTTGCAGTCAGCTGCTTAGTTTCAAAACGTTTTGACTGCTTAAAAGGGAATACATCATCATTTCCTTTCCCCAATCTAACAGCACTTCCCAACGAAATAGCTTCAATCATGCTTCATAAAATCCACTGCAACTATATTGCTGGAAACATAAATCCTCAACCTAGGTTTTTAGTATTTCTAAAGCAAATGACCCCAGTGATGGTTGACTAGCTTATTTTTGTATCCAGCCTCCTTCTCTATTAAACAAATATAATGTACAGATGATTCAGATTTTTTTTTAAATACTTGTGCTGGTGATGTGAATGTCCTTGCTACAGCATCCCCAAATACTCAGACTGAGTAGAAGATAAATCCCAAGTGTCTACAGAGCAGCCTTTCAGATTGTGAAAGGCATTTCAAGAAATCCTTCAGTTTTTTTGTCATTTCCTTTGAGTAAACTTTTATCTATACATTCCTTGCCTAGACAATGTTTATTTTTCAGAAATCCTGATATTTTTTCTCCCGTAGCAACCTAAATAAAGAGATTTTCTATACACAGATGCTTCTCTCACTCCCATTCACCATTTATTGCAGCCGATTGAGGTTGTTTGTTCCTTCCACATCTAGACAGTCTCATTCTCCCTTATTTTCTAATACAGTTCCCTTGCTCTACAAAAATAGTGGTTGTCTGACAGTGCCACCGGATATTATATATGTAGCAAATACACACACATACATACACCTCTCTCATTTGTCATTGTTAAAACTCTTGTTCAGCCTCCCTTAATGGTATTTGTAAATTTCACCCCACTGCGTAACTCCTGGCATTTGCAATGCTAGATTTCCGGGCTATGCAATCCTTTCCAAGCGCAGCTAGAGAATAATCACAATTTGCAAACTTGCTTTCTTCCAGTCTCGGCCTTCTAGGCACTGCAAACATCACTTATATACCCTCTACACCTAGCTGGGTCAATGCAAATTCTGAGGGATGCTTCCCCCACCCCAGTGTATGGCCATGGTGAGAATCCTCCAGACTGTTACTGAATTGTTAACTGTGATAGCTCCAGAGCTCACTCGGAGATGGTGAAAGCACAGAGGCATTTCTGCATAGCTCAAGCACATTTGATGGCTCTTTGCTACTTACCACTTCTTAAACAAAATGTCCTACGTGCCAGGGGCTTTAAACGTACAGTAACTGCAATTACGTGGGGATTTGCAGTGCTCTACAGTCCCAATGTTTTTTTTTTTTTTTTAAGCGCAACAGTTCACACAGGCACTTTACAAGCTAGTGTATAAAATCTCTCTGCCATAGATAGTCATTCCTAATGCTCCCTGGTCTGTGTGTGAGTGTTGCTAATCTGCATCTGATTGTGTCACTTCAGCTCCTATGGCGGGGGGCGGGGGAGAGGGGAAATGAAGGCTTCACATCCAAAATGTCAAGCTGTGCTTGAAGAATGATAGAAGACAGACTCTCACTCTCTTTCCTTAATACAGCCAGATACTAAGAAGCACAATCACCTGAATGGAGCTCTACCACCCCCTGCTGGCAGAAAAGCAGCAGAGGGGAAAACTGTCTGGAGCACCAGCTCCGACACCGTCCCTTAACTGATTTTTTTTCTTTTTCCCCCTAAAAAGAATTGCATGCGACACATATACACACAATCATTTTTCACCAGGTCCTGGAATTTAGTGTGGTGACTCCAGATGTAATTTGTAGATCCTTGCACAGAGGACTAGGAGGGAAGGAAGAGACTGGTGTAGCAATCTAGTTCAGTTTTAAATTAACGCCAAAAACTTGTCTGAACAGTTTGAAATAGTGTAATTAGTTTACACAAAGGGGCACGGTCAATGTTTCATAACCACAAGCACAACCCCTCCTATCTGTCCCCCTCTTCCTTCTCTCTCCCTAAAAGTAGAATAAATCCCTAAATAAACATATAGGTAATATACAAAACACCAAATCTATATCTTAGGGACAACTGCTGTACAATGTGTATACTTGTACTGAGGAAAATTAAAGCAAACAGTACATACAGGTGCAATCTTAGTATATTTCATTTCTCTCCAAACACCTGCCTTTTTAGCATTATTTTATTTTCAATGTTATACACTCATCCCTATATCCGGACATATAGATACTCACACATTCACCTCACTGTCACAGATACCCTGCTTTACTGATCACAACAATTCGTTTTCACTTCCCAATAGACTGAAATGAACCATCATCAGCCACTTCTTGTTACAGAAGGAGAAAGATCTTGACAGGCAGGCTTCAAGTATTACTTCTCACTGACAACGGAGTGGGGGGGGGGGCACAAAATCCTTTTTCTTAAAAATAAAGCCCACTTTGGCAGCACACAAAATAGCAGACCTGTATTTCAAAACATGCCTCGGTATGAGGTTGTCTTTTTTTTTATTTACACAAATTCTAGTAATTAATGAAAAAAAAAAGCAAAGAAACCACACACACACACACACAAAACCAACAACCCCAAACACATTAATTATTAGAAAAAAAAAGACTAAAAAAAAAGACAAGATCCCAAGCAAAGCAGCTAAGTGCAGTTAGCATCTTCCAGCTTTTTCTTTTCTTTTCCATCTAAATGACATTTTTTTTTCTTGTAGACATTTTTTTTAAGAGATAATAAAATACAACTTTGGGGGGTGGAGAGGTTGAATAGGCTTTTTTCCCGATGGCCTTTGGGGTGAGATCTTTGCTTATTTTTGGTTACTGTAATTAGGGCGCATTCTGGTGTGGAGGGTAGCTAGGAAATGCAAGAAACCCCCGCTCCTACCTTGCCCGCTACTGAGGAGCAATCCGAGCAGGTAGAGAGAGAGGCGGCTCATGTTCAGGAGCTCACGCTGGTGGACAGTTCCCAAGTTAGAGATGCCGAGCACAGGAAAACCCAGCCGCCGCCGCCGCCGCTCTGGCCGCAGCTCCCGGCTCGCACGCACAGCCCGGGCAGCGCCGCTCGCCAAGTGACTGCCAGCGCCGCTCCGCGCCGCACTATATCAGGGAGGCAGCGGAGGAGGAGGCGGGTAGGAGGAGGGGGAGAGAGCGTGTATCCCTCCGCGCGCGCTCGCTCTCTCTCTCTCTCTCTCACACATGCAGGAGCGGGGATTCCTCCGCCGCTCAGCTCGCGGCCGCTGCTGCCGCTGCCGAGCGCCCTTCCCCGCCCGGCCCGGGGGCTGGTGCAGCCTGGCGGGAGGGAGGCATCGGTCTGGCCTGTCTGATGCAGCCCGCGGGAGCCGCGGCGGCTGGGCTGAGGAAGCTACCTGGGGGTTGCACGGGGCTGCGAGGCTGCTCCTCTCCCCGGGAGAGGCGGGGGCTGCCGGTGCCCGAGGCGTTGCCGGCAAGGGGCGCAGGGCTGTGCGGCAGCGGGGACACTAGCCGGGCTTTGCGGGGAGCCCCCTATACGCCGGGGAGGTGAGCAGCGCTGGGGTTGCAGCTCGCTCTTGGCTCGCAGCCGGAGCTCGCCTGTGTAGGAGGGCTTGTGCCTGTCACCTGCCGGAGTCGGGCCAAAGTGCCTTGGGCAGGGTGCGGGGGGGCAGAGGTGGGTGCATTTGGTCTTTCATTCTTGGGGCAGACATAGGTACTGGCACAATGGGGTGGTGCTGTGGGTGCTCCTGCACCCCTGGCTTGAAGTGGTGCCCATCATATACAGGGTTTACAGTTTGGTTCAATGGCTCTCATCGCCCCCACTATACAGATTGTTCCAGCACGCCTGAGGGCCGGTGTGAAGGCGTTTGCCTGGGGAGTGTCCCCGTCCTCTCCCCCGTGTTGTGAGGATAATGCTGTGGTTTGTCTCCGTCTTGTCAGCCTTTCTATGTGTTACAATACTGTAATATTATTAGGCAATGAGACATACAGCAGTCTCATTTATGTTTTTAAAATGTCACAGATCTTTACACCTATTCATTTACTTGTCTAGGAAATTTCCTGTTTTGACTTTTTATTAGGAAAAAAGGGCGGGGGGAGATTCTCTACGATTTGTAGGAGTCTATTTTGAAACCCATTCTACACTAAAGCATACAGCTTGCACTCTTTACATTTCCTGATACTACGGTCAGTACAGTCTCATTACAGACCTTGCTCTATAAAGAGTCCACTTTCTTAAAAAAGAAGAAAAGACAGGAATTTTTAACCAGCATGACTTTGAAAAGGTCAAATTCATCCTGTTCTTCATTGAACTTTGGACTCAGGAGCCTCGTGTATGAACTCATCACCTTACACCCCTCTCTGATACATGCTGGGAGATAGAAGCAGATTTATTTTGACAGAGAGCTGTGATATGCAATTAACATAATTAACACTTCCATAATATTTGAGATCCTTTTCCCTCCATCCTTTTATTTGCGGGAGGGAACTGTTTATAGAAAACTAACCTAAAGTAACATGATACATATCTTCAGCCTGACACTTGCTGGGAAATACTCATAAAAAAGTGGAGCTACAGGAAAGGAAGATCATACCTTTAGCCAAACCTTGCTGGACACAACAAGAAATTTAATAAAACTGAATGGTTGCCTTTAGTGGATGACATTTAGAATCCTCAGAAATATATTCAGATAATATTAATAGAGAAAAAAGTGAGATACTTGTGGTCAGTGGTTAATCTTTACAATATAAATCAAATGTGTAATTATTCCAAGGATATGCTAGGCCACCCTGCTCTTACGGGGAAACATTTTTGGAGCATACATTACAAAATGAAAAAGAAGCAGCTTCTTGTACAATGAAAATGAGCTTGGTGACTGTCATTCTGTATGAAATATTGGTGAAACCAATATATGGCAGGTTCAGCAGTCTGTGACTTTAATAGGCTATGGATCTAATCCAAGCCTAAAAGGGAAGACTCCAATTGATTCCAATGGACTTTGGGCCCTGAGTTAGGAAAGCACTTCAGCATATGCTAAATCCATACTTATGTACCTTCCTGAATAGGAATGTTTTCCTGAAACACAGTCTTCGTGCCCAGCTAGAAAAGTAGACTTTGAGACGAGGGGGGGAGGGGGAGTTACTGCACAAGGCAAGAACCCCTTTGCATTAAGCAGATTGGATTCCATTGCCAAATTAATTTACCTTTGGTTTTAATTTGATTTTGAAAACACTACCATGCAACAACTTGATATATAACAGAACGTAGGTTATCAATATTAGGGGGGGGAAAGCATTAAAAAAACAAGACCAGAAATTAAAACACCAAAACAGACAGTACGCGCATCTTAACATCCACAGTTTAACATAGAGATTGAAATAATATAACAGAGGTTCATGTAACACAGCCTATGATCTTAATTTACAGTAAATGGCAAGAAATCACACATGAAGTTCATATTGGTCATTTACAAGATTTTGCTGATGATTATATTCAGAAGATACTACAGTACAAGAGGAGGCAGGAGGTCAGTGGTCACAAAAATTCCAATTAGAATACCCCAATTGGAAAAATAAAATTGTAATCCTTCATGACCCCAGATTTTTTGTACTTTCAGTTATAAACCTGCTAAGAGTTTCTCCATCAGTGCTGTGTCCAAGTATACAATTGTTATTGCCCTGAACTGGGATTAGAATTCTGATTCTTCATTCTGACACTGTTTCTAAAATACATTTTCGTGAAGCAGCAGACAGCTGAGATATGGGCTGTTTGAGCAAATAGAGCTAAAGGGATGGGCTTTTTTTTTAATTGAAGAAAAGTCAACAATGAAGTAAGATGTGACAGAATATGACACTCAGAACTTGAAAATAAAGACTACAAGACAATGGGAGAAATAATCATACCTGCTACAATCCCCACGTAGGTGGTTTTTGATGATCATGACAGCATATTAAATGAACAGAAGATTTGAATTTGGAAGCACTGTAAAACTTCAATCCCAATCTACATCAATATAACTGTAGTGTCTGCCATTCCTTGGATAAAATAGACACTGTTCCTTCAAGAGAATGGTCCATACTGGAACAGTCATTTGTGAGTCTTTTACATAACCATTCCTTAAACAGTAAGGATCTATTTTCTGAATAAGATCACATGCATAACAAGTGCATTGATAAAAAAAAAGTTCAATTGTTCATGATTACATGCTGCTTACTCAACATGCACATTGTTACATGAGGCCTGTAATGTAACTGCCATCAAATGTAACACCCCAAAAGGTGATGAGAATGCCCAACTCTATAACGTTCTGAAACAGAGTAATAATCAGTCTCAGAAGTGGCTTTAATGTGAAAGATTGAAAGTCAATGTTGATGTGTCACCACAACATTTAAAGAACGAAACAGCAGTCACTGGGAAAAAATAATGAGAAGGAAAAAGGATGTCATAATTTAGGGGTAGCCATTATTAGATCCATATTTTATTATTTATTATTTGTGTTATCATAGCACCTAGGAGCTCCAGTCATGGACCATGGCCCCATTGTGCTAAATGCTGGACAAACACAAAACAAGCCAATACATTAATCTAATTTGCAGTAAAGGTGATAAGTTTCACAACGCACAACGAATAACATGTCTCTGAAACGTGCATATTACTATTTATTACAAAACAGCAAGGGAGTTCAGCAAAGCTTTGGATTTTGAATATTCAAAACTTTATTAAGTCATATGCTAGATAATTCATACAAGGATGGTTTGGCTATAATATTGTATAGGAAATATAGGGGGAAATATTAAGGGCTAAATTTTGCCACCTTTAATCAGGGTGAGTACTTAAGTGGTGCCATTAATTTCAATTAATTTCAGTGGGACTACTTGTAAACTACTAGTCAGCACAAGTAAGAGTGGCAAAATTAGGCCCTGACCATATGGTGGCAAAATCTCAGCTGGTGTAAATTGTCATAGCTCCATTGACTGGTGTAAATTGTCATAGCTTTGTTTAAGTCACTGGAGCTATGAACATTTACATCAGCTGAAGATTTTCCCTTCCTTTGTAAGCTCTATGAGACATGGACATTATTTGTAAAGGCTTTCATTTGCTATCTGAATAATAAAGTAGCAATTATTTAAAAAAATATTATTTGATGCATGCACATACTACACAAATATAATTAAATACTAAAACAAATTCTGCTGATAATGTTGTTGTATATTGAATTATCTGGTTCCTTGTTCACATTCCAGCTTGTTCACAATCCATTCACCAACTAGCTTTGTCTAACTATTTCCTACAGTTTGAAATTTTCATGAAGTACCTTGAAAATCAGTTCAGTATCTCTGGGAACATATGATCATGGCTGACAATTATTTCAAAATAAACCATGGCATTTATAGTACTAAAGATCCTTGTATTTAGAAACACTGTCGAACAATGGTAAACAAGTCAAAATGTTCTAGAATAATTGCCTAACACTTCAATAGACGAAAATGAAATAAATTCTTTCTTGTTTTTGTTTTAAACACATAGTATCTTTGTAGGAAACTGTCTTCTTCAAACATTTTGACTAATTTTCTGAAGTGTATGTGAGCCAAATTGCTGATCTTCACCAAAGTGAGCAATTATCCCAAAAATGATGCTTTCTTATGAATACCAAAAACACAATTAAAGAAGTACTAACATAAATTATTCAACAGTGAACAATATCATTACAATGGTGAGGAAATGATATACAGTAAACAAAAGAGTTTCATAAGTATTTGCACTACTATTACGTTTCAAGTTCTTAACATCTTACAAAGATTTTCATAAAGATCTAAAATTACCACCATTTAGATTAAAACTTTATGGATAACAGTCACTTAAAATTATAACATTGTTTTCATTATATTTAAATTCTCCTTAAATAAAGGATTCTCCTTTCAGCTAGAGAAATTTAAATGGTTTGGAAATTATTCTGATGCATGCAGAGACTTACAGGCTGCCATTATGGAGATAATTGCCTGTTTTATTCCTGCACTGGAACAAAGGAAAGGGGGTATATTTAATTTTGTCCAGTTAAAATACTGATTAAACCGCCTCACTGTCACTAAATATTAAAGTAGATTGTATTAAAACTGATACAATACAAAGCACTGTACTCACACAAGAATCAATAAAATACTGCATTTATATAGCACGAGAAACTACTGTTACTCCTTGTGACATGAGTGACTAGTCAAAGTCCTTTCAGTTGGGAGTAGAAATTGATAGAGTCTGGTATTTTCTTTCATGCAATCTTTTTTATTTACAAGGGCCGTACAAAGTCCCGCTTCTCTGAATGCAGGAGGAACGAAGAACAAAATTAATAGTTTTTTTAGCTTACAGCAACAAGCCTCTCTAACCAACACCAGTCCCAAAAGCTCTCTCTCTAGCTCTCATGCTGTGATCACAGGATGCTGCTTGACTTTCTTCCCCTCTGAGTTTCTCTCAGTTTCCAGCTTGTGTGACACTCTCTCTCTCTCTCTCTCTCTCACACACACACACACACACACACACACAGCCTCAGCAAAAGTCCTTTGTTCACAATCCCCTTTGTCTTAGGGTATGGGCTTGCGATTAACTCATCCTAACAGTTATATTAATTTAAGGATGTGTTCACACCCAATCTCAAAGAGATTTGTGATTCATGCAGTTACCAGTACCTCTCAGCATAACAGTACTTTTAATGGGTCAAATACAGCCCAAGCAGCATCTGAGGCATGGAACAGAGCCAGACATTTAAGTGGATCGTGACATGAACCTCTGTCAAGGCTGCTTCCACACTTTGAACTTTAGGGTACAAATGTGGGGGCCTGCATGAAGACTTCTAAGCTTAACTACCAGCTTAGATCTGGTCCGCTGCCACCACTCTCGATGCTAATTCCCTTCCCTGGGAAGCCTTGAGAAACCTTTCACCAATTCCCTGGTGAATACAGATCCAAACCCCTTGGATCTTAAGACAAGGAGAAATTAACCATCCCCCTCCTTTCTCCCACCAACTCCTGGTGAATACAGATCCAAATCCCTTGGATCTTAAAACAAGGAGAAATTAACCATCCCCCCTCCTTCCTTCCACCAACTCCTGGTGAATACGGTTCCAACCCCCTTGGATCTTAAAACAAGGAGAAATTAACCATCCCCCCTCCTTCCTTCCACCAACTCCTGGTGAATACAGTTCCAACCCCCTTGGATCTTAAAAACAAGGAGAAATTAACCATCCCCCTCCTTTCTCCCACCAACTCCTGGTGAATACAGATCCAACCCCCTTGGATCTAAAAACAAGGAAAAATCAATCAGGTTCTTAAAAAGAAGGCTTTTAATTAAAGAAAAAGGTAAAAATCATCTCTGTAAAATCAGGATGGAAAATAACTTTACAGGGTAATCAAACTTAAAGAGCTCAGAGGACCCCCCTCTAGTCTCAGGTTCAAAGTACAGCAAACAAAGATAAACACTCTAGTAAAAGGTACATTTACAAGTTGAGAACACAAAGGAAAACTAACACGCCTTGCCTGGCTGTTTACTTACAAGTTTGAAATATGAGAGACTTGTTTAGAAAGATGTGGAGAACCTGGATTGATGTCCGGTCCCTCTCAGTCCCAAGAGCGAACAACAACCAAAACAAAGAGCACAAACAAAAGCCTTCCCCCCCCCTAAGATTTGAAAGTATCTTGTCCCCTTATTGGTCCTTTGGGTCAGGTGTCAGCCAGGTTACCTGAGCTTCTTAATCCTTTACAGGGAAAAGGATTTTGGAGTCTCTGGCCAGGAGGGATTTTATAGTACTGTACACAGGAGAGCTGTTACCCTTCCCTTTATAGTTATGACAACCTCACATCCCCAAAGTTGACTGCTTTGCCCTTATCTGGCCACCCAACTCCTTGTCACCCAAATAACCATGGCTGGAGATGGACATTCTTTCCCACATACTGCTGACTAGTAGTCTGTATCTCTCTTGTCAGAGTCACACCTTAATGTGATTATCAACTCATTTATGATTTCCAGGCTTAGATACAGTACCTAGGAGTGAAAGTGCCAACCTTAAAAGGCACCAACTTTTTCAGACACAGCTGTCTGTTTCTTCAGCAACTCACATCACCCCAGTGGTCCACTCTT
Organism: Terrapene triunguis; assembly: GCF_002925995.2. NCBI lineage: Eukaryota > Metazoa > Chordata > Testudines > Emydidae > Terrapene > Terrapene triunguis. The sequence goes on from NW_020664389.1 coordinate 1,735,561, forward strand.
CATTAGCTTGCCATTGAATACAGAATGAAATTCAAGATTTTGGTCATGACATTCAAAGCTCTCCATGTGATTGGCCCGTGTTTTAGATTGTATACTCTTTGAGCCAGGGAGTGTGTCTTTTTCTGCACTTAGAAATCAACTAGCATGTTTTGGGTGTTATCATGGAAATCATAAATTATAATAAGCTATGTTACATCAGGTAACTTAATCATGACCTCCTACGCTGCACTAGCCCAATGGAATTGTCAACTTCAAGAGTGAAACTTTTGTATGCAAGAACTAGACCAAATGGTCTACAACTGTAGAACTTACTTCCAGAAGTGCTCAGAATCACTACAAACTTCAGAGCCTTCAGAAAAAAAATGTCACCCTTCCACTCTTCCTTTAATGACCAAAATCCAAATCATGTTATAAAAACACAGAACAAAACAACAGACTTCCTACAGAATATAAAAGATAACCTTCTTGATTTCATATTAGTAAGGCACTCTGATTTCCTGGTGCTAGACATGGTGTAAGAATTTAGAGAGATTAGATAGGTATTTTTGGATTCCGCTCAGTTTAAGTATATCATAGGCCTGTGTCTCTGCCTTCCTTTTTTCTGATGGAACCTGTACAAATGTTAACTCCCATAGTCCTACCAGGTCAGAGAGACCAGGTCTTGTCCTACAATTTCTGCAACTTGTATGGAGGACTTCGATAGACATCCAGAAATGAATGGGATTGTTCATTTGTTGGGGGAAGATTTTATGGCTGGGGAGGGCACAGATGGAGAGTATTGGTATTTGGAGGAATCAGGAAGAGTCATCTTCCTAGGTTTATCTTTCAAGGTGGAGGTGAGATCATATGTGAATTGTGAGAGAGGGTGCTGAAAAGCAGTAAAGGAAGTTCCAATTAATAAGGACTTTCAAACTGTTATGTCATGTGACGTGGAAAATTCAGAATGTGCTTAGAGTTGATCGGGGAGGTGGGGGGGAGGAGCAAGAGAGGGAGAGAGACTGCCTAGTGTGATTGGAGTAGTAGAGTTCATTTGCATGTCATCTGGAACATAGAAGTTGCCATGCTGTGCGAAAGCAGGGGTCTATCTAGTCCAGTATTCTTTCTCCGAGAGAGGCCATTACTATATGTTTTAGAGCAGTGTTTCCCAAACTTGGGACGCCCATTGTGTAGGGAAAGCCCCTGGCGGGCCAGGCCGATTTGTTTACCTGCCCCGTCCGCAGGTTCCACCGATTGCGGCTCCCACTGGCTGCAGTTCGCTGCTCCAGGCCAATGGGAGCTGCTGGAAGCGGCGCGGGCTGAGGGACGTATTGGCTGCCACTTCCAGCAGCTCCCATTGGCATGGAGCAGCGAACCGCGGCCATTGGGAGCCACGATCGGTGGAACCTGTGGACGGGGCAGGTAAACAAACCGGCCCGGCCCGCCAGGGGCTTTCCCTTACCAAGCGGTGTCCCAAGTTTGGGAAACACTGTTTTAGAGGAAGGTGTAAAAAAAATCCATAGTTGACAATTATGGAATTACTTGACTATTCAGGATGTTTTTAACCTCCATCAGTTAATGGGGGCTTGTGGCCTGAAACATGAGTTTATATACCTAATTGTTTTGAATTTTAGCTTTTATCCTATAATCGTGGATGTTCTCATTTTTCATATCAACGTCTGATCCTTTTCTGAAATCTTCTAAGCTAGTCGTTCTCAAACTTTTTTTTTCCACGGACCACTTGAAAATTGCTGAGTCTCAGTGCACCACTTAATGATATTTCAAAATGTTGTTTGTGCCATTAGCTAACTATTGTAAAGCGCTTTGGATAAAAGTGCTATATAAAAAATGAACTTAATAATAATTAATATTTTTTGTTCTACAAATAAAAGCACACAACTCATAATTTAATATCAGTAGTCTTACCTTTCTAATGCAATGGATGTGCCCTCTCTCCCCCGCCACAGTGGCCCCCAAGCTGGGGCTGGGAAGGAGGGGGGTCTCTCCCTTGCCACAGCAGCCACAGAGCTGAGTCTGGGAAGGAGGGCCATCTCTCCCTGACAGCCACAGCTCTGGAGCTGGAGAAAGTCATCTCTTTCTCTAGCCGTCACAATCCTGCACATCCCAAATTTCCCCCACCCCCTATTCTCACCCCACTGCCTTCTCCCACCTATCCCCTATTCCCCCCAAGGCCACCACATCACCTTACATGTGCGTCTTCTCCAGGGTCCAGGCACCTAATTAGTGGAGCCACACCTGCGCTGCTCCACTAATTAGTTGTGTGGCCCTTCATTCTCTCCTGTGCAGTCGCCCAGGCATGCACCTTAGAGGAAACTATCCGCGGACCACCTGAATGGAGATTGCAGACCACTGGTGGTCCACAGACCACAGTTTGAGAACCTCTGTTCTAAGCTCTTGCCTCAATGATATTTTGTGGCAAAGGGATTCATAGGATAATTATGTGTTAATTGAAAAAATATTTCCTTATAGCAGATTTAAATTTGTTGCCTTTACATTTCATCCCTTGCTCTTGTATTATGTAGAAGGATAAATAAGAGAACCCAATTTGCTTTCTCTAGAAGACACTGCATTACTTGTATAGGCTACCATGCTTGTTTGCCTCCTTTCAAAACTGGACAGTTCTGGTATTTTCACTATCTTTGTCTGTCTTTACATGAAAGTCTTTCTGTGCCTCTAATCATTTTTTTTATTATCCATCCATGGGCCTATTGAATTAGTTATATCTTTTTGAGATAAAAAGACCAGAACTGAACACAAAACTCCAGATGACGGTGTATCATTGATTTATATGTGAGATTATAATATTTTCAGCATCCTTTTGTATATACACAATTGTATATACTCAATTTTTATATACCTTAAGATTCTGTTTGTTTGTTTTTACCACTGTGCATTTACCAGGCGGTCTGTCAGCTCAGTACACAGCCAGTTTACATGGCCATATGGATCTGCTGTATTGTGTAAAGTTACCTAAACTATGGCAAGTATATCATTATGAAAAAAAAACCATAAAATACACTTTCATTGTCCTTAACTAGAGCCAAGAGATTTATCCAGAATTTTCCAGAATTTATGTCAATAATGTATTTCTTTTATAATAATGTAAATACCAGTTGAGTTAGCAGATGTCAGGGTGTTCTGACTACTATCCTGAGTCAGGGTGAAAATATCTTATACTGTAGAGGATAAGTGTATAATCCAAAGTACTTTTCCATGTAAAATTGTTTCTTCCCTTGCAGATACAGATCACATTGCAGAGCTCATTTAGATACTCTTAGGAAGAATTTGTTTTCTCTTACGGCATTTCTGATGTATCAAGAATAGTAACTATTTATCATTAAATCTTTGAGATGTCTGGCACACACGAACTCACTTGAAATAATTAATTTAAAAAAAACAGCATACACTAGTTTACAGAACTTGACTACAACCAATGGAGAAATAAAAAGTGGCATAAATAATAAGGCAGAAGAAAATCTAGAAAGTATTTGAGTCCATTTGCTGCTTTTAGACTGAATCAGCATAAAATGGAAAAGACCTATGTGCTTTGTGTTCAGATATATTTTCTAAATGTAATATTGATAAAATGTTGTGATTAAATAACAAAGGGTAAATCCTGACTCCTTTGAAGCCAATGGGAGTTTTGCCATTGACTTCAATGTAGCCAGGAATTTATCCAATACATTTACTAGATTCTTTGTAACAATTGCATAAATAATTCTTTTTTGCATGTGTGTATTTTGTTTTTTGATTGTTTGTTTTTAATCATACAAATAATTGCTTCCCAACCTGGTCCTAGAGCTTTGAGACCTTAAGAAAATTCAGCGAGACAGCCAATTCTTTAAGATGTCATTAAGGTCCCAATCTTGCAAATTTCTCTGTGTAGGTAGACCACTACACGCACTTAGAGCCTGGTTGGCTTCAGTTAGGCACTGCACAGATGCAGGGTTCTGCCAACATGGAATAACTTGCAGGATAAGGGCATATAAAGAGTCAGTTTTCAGAATGTCTCTGGTCCAATTTATCTGTTTGCATGCCCAATTTATGCCCACAAAACTGTGCAGTTTTTGGTTGACAACAGATCTGTAGCAGTGTGGGGTATCCAGCTTCCAGCCGTATATAACAATCCGCTTCTGGGCAGTGAAGGGTGCCCTCATGTGTGTGTCTTTACACTGAAGGGTCAGGACAAGGTGCTCACAAAGCTACAGAAATGTAGCTTTCTTCATGAGAAAGTTCTGGACCCACTGCTGGTCATCATAGGTCAGTTAGATGGTGTGATAGAGGGCATCAGCAGCTATGCTGATTGTACAGAGCAGCATCTACTAGTGCAAGTCTGCAATGCCAGGGTGCTTCTCCTTCTCTCCCTCCTACATCATGAAATCCATCAGGTACCTTTGGTGGTTCAGAAAACACTGCGAAAATGTCCACCAGCACCTCGCAGAAGCTCTGTCTGTTTCCTGATGCAGCTATGAAAGTACAAGCAAGATAATTTCTTCAAACAGCGCCTCCTTCATGTTGCTGGCTCTGGTAGCTGGGAGCACACAGATCAAAAAGTCTCCTGGCAGGCTGTGTTGGCAGGCTGTTCAAACTTCCTGTAATGTGCAGAGTGGGCAATAAAGTTTTCCCACAGCGCATCATGGTCAGAGAGCTCCAGTGGCTACATTTTGAGAACACTTCAGGGACTCTGGGATGTGATTGGTTTGACTTGCGTTAGCATGCAGTGTGGATGCCAGAGCCCCAGGTTCAAGCCCGGGTTAGAAAAGTCTTAATATAGGGTTAAGAACCATTGCAGAAGCTCAAGCCCAGGGTTCTCTAATGTGTGTCAGCTGACTCAAATCCCGCTTACACTGCAGTTTACACACACCCTTAGTGTCATGGTTCCCAAAGCTGCAATGGGAGGGATTCTCCAAATCCCTCTGAAATGCTTTCCCCTTCCTGTAGCAGTGTGTTTGCTTTCAGAGTCATGCTGGCATTGCCAGACTCCTGTTTCTGTGTTGTAGCAGCCATGGAGAGGGACCAACTTAAGTTAATGCTGTTTCAAGCACATTAACTCCCTATTGACTTTCCAGGAGAAAATCTACAGGCTCAGAAAAAAGATGATGCCATGGAGAACATCTGGTCCCCATCTTCTCTCCTCTTGGCTTTGCCCTTGAAATGCCAAGGTCCCAGGAAGAATGATACAATGCCAGAAAACCATGGCAACCCCCAGCACATGCTCCCACAAAGAGAGCTCCACCAGAGCCGGGCCAAGTTTGCAAAAGAGAAAAGGACAATCAAGACTCCAAGTCAGCATTATCTTGCGCTGTATAGGCTACTGCACAGTAAAATCACCCTTCCTTTGAGGGTGATTCTGGGGCAGGGATCAACAAGGGAACTCTCATAGCAATTCCTGAGTAATGGACTCTTTTGACCTTTGGGTCTTAGGGTATGTCTACACTACGAGAGTAGTTAGATTTTAGTTAAATCGAATATGTGCAATCGATATTAGAAAGTCGAACGTGTGTGTCCACACTAAGGACAGTAATTCGACTTCGTCAGTCCACACTACCAGGGAAAGCGTCGACATTGGAAGCGGTGCACTGTGGGCAGCTATCCCACAGTTCCTGCAGTCCCCGCTGACCATTGGAATTCTGGGTCGAGCCCCCAATGCCTTCTGGGTAAAAAAATGTGGCGAGGGTGCTTTTGGGTAACTGTCATCATCCGTCAGTCACTACCGCCCTGCCTCCCTCCCTCCCTGAAAGCGCCGGCGGGAAATCAGTTCGCGCACTTTTTGATCAGTGACAGCGCGGACGCCACAGCACTGCGATCATGGATCCCGCTGCGACCATCGCTGCAGTTGTGGCCGTTCTCAACACCTCGCAGCTTATCATACACCTTTCCCTGAGGCAGATGCAGAGAAATCAGGCGAGGAGGCTACGGCACCGCCGTGAGGGCCTGAAGTCGGAGAGTAGCACAGAGCTGTCAGAAACCACGAGCCCCAGCGCCCAGGACATCACGGTGGCAATGGGGCATGTGGATTTTGTTGAACGGCGATTCTGGGCCCGGGAAACAAGCACGGACTGGTGGGACCGCATAGTGCTTCAGGTCTGGGATGAATCCCAGTGGCTGCGAAACTTTCGCATGCGGAAGGGCACTTTCCTGGAACTTTGTGACTTGCTGTCCCCTGCCCTGAAGCGCAAGGACACCCGCATGCGAGCAGCCCTGACTGTCCAGAAGCGAGTGGCCATAGCCCTCTGGAAGCTTGCAACGCCGGACAGCTACCGGTCAGTCGCGAACCACTTTGGCGTGGGCAAATCTACCGTAGGGGTTGTTGTCATGCAAGTAGCCAAGGCAATCGTCAAGGTACTGCTGTCAAAGGTAGTGACCCTGGGAAACGCGCAGGCCATCATAGATGGCTTCGCTGCGATGGGATTCCCAAACTGCGGTGGGGCTATAGATGGGACTCACATCCCTATCCTGGGACCGGGCCACCAGGCCAGCCAGTACATCAATAGAAAGGGATACTTTTCAATGGTGCTGCAAGCACTGGTGGACCATCGGGGACGGTTTACAAACATCTACGTCGGATGGCCGGGCAAGGTTCATGATGCTCGCGTGTTCAGGAACTCTGGTCTGTTTAGACGGCTGCAGGAAGGTATTTACTTCCCGGACCACAAGATAACTGTTGGGGATGTGGAGATGCCTACAGTGATCCTCGGGGACCCAGCCTACCCGCTAATGCCCTGGCTCATGAAGCCCTATACTGGCTCCCTGGACACAGAAAAAGAACTGTTCAACTACCGGCTGAGCAAGTGCAGAATGGTGGTGGAGTGTGCTTTTGGCCGTCTCAAGGGGAGATGGAGAAGCTTACTGACTCGCTGTGATCTCAGCGAAACCAATATCCCCATCGTTATTGCAGCTTGCTGTGTGCTCCACAATCTGTGTGAGAGCAAGGGGGAGACCTTTATGGCGGGGTGGGAGGTTGAGGCAAATAGCCTGGCTGCTGATTACGCCCAGCCAGACAGCCGGGCGATTAGAAGATCCCAGCGGGACGCGCTGTGCATCCGGGAGGCTTTGAAAGCCAGTTTCAAGGCTGAGCAGGGTACCCAGTGACTTTTAAGTTTGTGGACACAGAAGCAGAACTTGCCCCCGTTTCTTTACCCAGTTGCCCTCGACTATCCTCTCCAATTACATACCCCCTTCACCCCATTCCCAAAAAATAAAATCTGTTCTGTTTTGTTAATGGACACCGTTGTCTTTATTACTGTTTTCGCGGGAATGTTTTAAACCTGGGACGCAGACTGTGGCGGGGGGCGGGTTTACGGTTGTGATGCAAATGATGCTTCTAAACTCCAGGAATGACAGGCTCCGCGGTGGTGGACTGGTTGTTTCAACGGAGCCTGCCAGCCCTCCTGGCCGGGACTGCGTGTATGTCTCGGCTATGTGACTGTCTTGCAGGGGGAGGAGGGTTACAGATCCCCTGCTGCGCGGCTCTGTGATGCAGGGTAAGGACCGCTGCATAAGATCTGTAACTGCTCTCCCCCGCCACCAAGTCACAGAGCAACATCACCCCCCCCACCACACAAAACATGAAAACCACCTCCCAGACTGACCAGGATAACTAGTCACTGCACTGTATATGTGCCCTGCTGCTGCACCTGCCCCCTGCTAAAGGTGACTGTCCTGTCCAATGACCAAGCCCCTTCCCCCCCCTTCAGACAGACTCCCCTCCAAAAGAAGAGGATGGAAACAGAAATGAACAGAAACGTATTCTTTATTAACAACCGCACATGGAACGGGGGCGTGAAACTTGGACGGGGTCTTGTGTGAGGCGGGTAGGAAAGGACTTTTCAAATTTTGGGGAATGAGAGCCTTCTAGTGGTAGAGCAGTCCGCAGGGGTGGAGTGAAATTTTTCACGGCCCCTTCCACCCCTCCGTGTTTGGACTTTGGGTGAGGGGGGTATGGGACTTGGTGGCGGGGCAGGGCAGTTACAGAGAGACTGCAGCGGGGCTCTCTCCTCCTGCCTCCGGTCCTGCAGAACATCCACAAGGCGGCGGAGCGTGTCCGTTTGCTCCCTCATTAGTCCAAGCAGCGTTTGAGTAGCCTGCCTGTCCTCCTGTCGCCACCTCTCCTCCCGTTCAATGTTTGCCCGGTGCATTTGGGACAAGTTCTCCCTCCACTGTGTCTGCTGGGCTGCCTGTGCTCGGGAGCATGCCATTAGTTCAGCAAACATGTCTTCCCGTGTCCTCTTCTTCCTCCTCCTAATGTGCGCTAGCCTCTGGGCAGATGTGGCTGTGGGAATTGGAAAAAGGGAGTGAATTCCTGAGACAGAGCAATGTATCTGTGAACAGAGAACATAGTCTTTCTCTGTGAACAAGACCATGCAGAGCACCTATCACACGCGCACTGAGGACAAGGTCGAATTTTCGGCCCTCTTCTACAGTGCCTGCGGTCTTGCTGTGGCGAGCTGAGGAGCAGGGCTGGACACCGGACTTTGTCTAGCTGGCAAACATGGTAAGCCGTAGACTTGTGGCCGCTTAAAACTTTAAGAGTGGCACTGGCCTCCTTTCACATAGAAAGCAATGCGAGTCTCTGCTGGCAGCAATCCTGCAAGCATGAACTCTGGCCCTGTCCCACCCCCTCGCGGCTGTAAACCGCGTGGCTGTAAACCGGCGGTTGCAGTTCTGTAAAGGGACGGGCAAGCTGTCCCAATACTAACTTTCCCCTACCTAATTCACAGCAGGGAGTCATGCCAGACATCACCCTCCTGAAGGTCTCGGAGAGCCAGAAGGAGAAGATGCTCCGGGACAGCCTGCAGAAACCGGGTCCATTTGCTGCAATGCTATGCAAGGCCATGATCCCGGAGTACCTGCTGGCTTTGTGGCAGGGAAACGTGTCCTACCACGGGGGGCCTAATAAGCTCTCCCTGCCCAGGAACCTGCTCATGAGGCTGGAAAAACACCTGCAGGAGGCGTATGAGGAGTTCTCCCCGGAGGATCTCGCCTCTATCCCCGCTTACATTGACCAGTTCTTGGCTTAGGTGCCCTTGGAGGGACAAGTGACTGCAGGGTTTTGGGCACTATAATCATGAAGCGGACATTGTGAAATTTTTTGAAAATGGTTCGGACTACATATTGAGGCGCCCAAAGACAGACTAATCATGATACACTTTGCACAGATTCCCCTTTTGTTTGACTTTCCTGTTTACATGTTTTGAAGCACTTTACCCACTGTTAATATTTTAAATCTTCCTGTTTTGTTGTAAATAAATGTTTACATGTTTGAAAGCACTTTAGCTACTGTTAATATTTTAAATATGCCAGTTATGTTGTAAATAAATGTTTAGATATTTAAAACACTTACTGCTTGATCCTTCCCCTGAATCTGTGTCTGGGGTAACGGCAGGGGACGGTTGGTAGGGGATCTCTGTCAGGGTGATGAAGAGCTCCTGGCTGTCTGGGAAATCAGCGGTGCCAGCGCTGTCGACTGCCTCGTCCTCCTCATCTCCTTCTTCATCTTCCCCGTCCGCTAACATGTCGGAGGAACCGGCCGCGGACAATATCCCATCCTCAGAGTCCACGGTCAGGGGTGGGGTAGTGGTGGCGGCCGCACCTAGGATGGAATGCAGTGCCTCGTAGAAACGGGATGTGTGGGGCTGGGATCCAGAGCGTCCGTTTGCCTCTTTGGTCTTCTGGTAGCCTTGTCTCAGCTCCTTGATTTTCACGCGGCACTGCGTTGCATCCCGGCTGTAGCCTCTCTCTGCCATGGCTTTAGAGATCTTCTCATAGGTCTTTGCATTCCGTCTTTTGGAGCGCAACTCGGCAAGCACGGACTCATCTCCCCACACAGCGATGAGATCCAAGACTTCCCGATCCGTCCATGCTGGGGCCCTCTTTCTATTGGATTGCACGGCCATCTCTGCTGGAGAACTCTGCATCGTTGCCACTGCTGCCACTGCTGCTGAGCTCACCACGGTGTCCAAACAGAAACTGCGCTTCAAACTGCCCAGACAGGAAAAGGAATTCAAATTTTCCCGGGGTGTGGCTGGTCAGAGCATCCGAGCTCGGACTGCTGTCCAGAGCGTCAACAGAGTGGTGCACTGTGGGATAGCTCCCGGAGCTATTAGCGTCGATTTCCATCCACACCTAGCCTAATTCGATATGGCCATTTCGAATTTAGCGCTACTCCTCTCGTTGGGGAGGATTACAGAAATCGATTTAAAGAGAGCTCTATGTCGAACTAAATGGCTTCCTGGTGTGGACGGGTGCAGGGTTAATTCGATATAACGGCGCTAAATTCGACATAAAAGCCTAGTGTAGACCAGGCCTTAGTCTAAGCTCTATTTCACTGTATCCTTCTCTCAGATGCTTTTAATATATATATATATTTATTAATTATGCCCATGCCCACTTCCTTTCACTGTTCCATTGATACTTTTGTCACTTACCATCCTCAGAAACCCATAAGGATGTAATTTGCTTACTATTATTGTCTCAGTCCATGTTTGCTCCTTGTCTGTATGCTGCTAGAGATCAGTTTTTGGTGTGAACATATACACAGTCACACTTGGAACACACAATGGGATTTTTTTTTCTGATTATCCCCTTATAGTGTTAGGAACTGTATCTAACACCAGCACATTGCATTCTGAAACTTTCTGGTGGCCCAGGGATGTAAGAAACTTTTGATTACTTTTTGTAATAAATAGAACAGACAAGCAGTGAGTTACTGGGTATAAATGGAGGCTTGTTCATCCCAGTACAGTTCCCCAGTATACAGCTCAATGTAGCTCCAGACTTTGAACAAGTTCAGAAGGGATTTTGTTTCACACAATACCTAAGCCAAAGCCAAACACTTCTTTTCTCACTCCTCATTTATTCAAAACTCTAAAAAGCCAGAAACCTGCCAGGAAGTAATATGTTCCAGAGTGGTACTGAACTTTTCATTTCCCCCTCTTACATCAATTCTACAGGGGAGGCAACTCAACGATATTATTTAGGATTTAGTTTTTCATTGTGATATAAGGTGATTTGGACATATGGGTCTAGATCCCGCCCTGCATGTTCGGGTAAACCTCCTATGGTCCTCAGTGGGACTGCTTACCTAAGTACTATTCATTGTGAATGAGGGTTGCAGAACTGAGCCCTCTGTGTCTTCTTCTTTGGTGATGGACAGTCTACAGTGGTTCTCAACCAGGAATACACCTACCCCTGGGGGGAATGCAGAGGTCTTCCAGGGGGTACCTCAACTCATCTAAATATTTGCATACTTTTACAACAGGCTACATAAAAAGCACTAGGGAAGTCAGTACAAACTAAAATTTCATACTGACTTGTTTATACTGCTCTATGTACTATACACTGAAATGTAAGTACAATATTTGTATTCCAATTGATTTATAATTATATGGTAAAATGAGAAAGTAAGCCATTTTTCAATAATAGTAGGCTGTGACACTTCTGTATTTTTTTGTCTGATTTTGCAAGCAAGTAGTTTTTAAGTTAGGTGAAACTTCGGGGTAGGCAAGACAAATCACAATCATGAAAGGGGTACAGTAGTTTGGAAAGGTTGAGAGCCATCAGTCTATTATATTTCATACAGCAATTCTTGTTTCCCTGATTGTCCTAGCAGCCTGGTTTCTTCAGGAGCTATGCTGTCATTGCAATACCTCTGTGGCATAAAAGCCAGGGACAGGCTCAGGAGAAGGTAATGCTGTTTAAATTGCACTATATTCACATAAGTACTTCTCAATGTGATTAAAAGTTGCAGACCCAGACATTTAATGTTGTTGTTTTGAAAGGTGGTTTAAATCATTGAGATAATTGCTCCAAACATACGTTAGCCCCTTGCTATCAAAATTGCCTTGTAAAGGGAATCAACAGAACTTTATAGTGGGGGTCCATATAAAGGTTTATGCAGTCTCTTTCTTTTGAATATAGTTTCTCTACCTTTTTTCTTCTCATTGTACCCTTTCTATAAGAGACAGACACGTGCATGTAAAAACAAACCCATCTTTGTACAAAATGATGTATCTACCCCCTTTGCTGTTTTTGATATTAAAAAGATACTTAAATATATTTGTATGTCATGTGGAAGCTGGATTGTTTGTGGATTGGAGATTTTTAGGAAATTATACAATTATACAATTTTGTATTTTTATAAAATATTTATATAAATAAATCACATTTATAAATCAGATAGGTACAACTATCAGGTATCTTTATATATATTCAACTAGAAAGACGAATGCTCTGGCAAAAAAAGAAAGTCAGAGTCCATGAGGTCAGTTATGAGAGATGCGTCTGTTACACCCAAAATATTTCATTGTAAGATCCTACAATCCCAACCAAGCATTTCACTTCCCTGAGTGTACAGCTAGTTATATTCTAAGAATAAGGGAAATGACTGTCTACTACACTGAGGTATTTATAAGGTCATCATCCCCATAGTGTCTGAACAGCCCCAATCAGGAAAGAAAATCTCTCTCTCCTTTTTCTGCATGTAGGGATAGCTTAAAGGTAGCTGAAGCGTATGTGTGCATGTGCGAGCAGCTACTGTGGGAAAAAAAAACCTAGGGCAAAGAGGTGAACTTTGTATTTAGTTCTGAATGCGTGAAAGGTCTGTGATTATTTTTATTTCTACAGGAATTTCATAGTCTAAGTCCAGTTCTTATGAAGTTCCATCTCCTGCAGTCATGAGCCTTCCCATATTGATCAACAGCTTCATAGTCCAGTGGAACATAGCTATCAGTCAAAGTTGTGGAGTGAGGCACATTGATTCAGGTAGCCAGAGCCAGATCCAAGGAGATATTTTAATATTAAAACAGACCTTTAATTGGACGCTGTATCCAGTGGAGAGAGAGGCGCTCTAGGGTGATGTGTTCATGACAATCTGTGTAACTGGGCACACATTCTGTGTCAGCTGAAACTTTTTCAGATTACTAGACTTGAATGACATTGAATTTAAAAATAAATAGAAGCATGGTGTAGTAGGTGCGGCAGTTGTCCCTCCCCCTCTGGGTCGGAGGGAAGCCACACTGCCTCACTACACCGTCGGGATCACTGCCTAGTGTCGGTGGGAATTAGCAAATAGGCCTTAGCGTCCCAGCCGGTCCAGCGGGGCTGAACCCCAGATAGTCAACAGGCTGCGACCCGTAGGCAGGAACAGGGGCTCCCAGGAGTCCGTATGCTCTGACCCTTAGGATGGGGCAGAGCAGCCAACAGTCTATAGTCCCTCAGCCCTTTTATCAAGGGCCAAAGCAGATACTGCAGTCTGTGGGCTCTGGACGCGTTAGGCTGGGGCCAGAGCAAACCCAGTAGTCAATTAACTCTGGGATCTTGATGCCGGGGTAGAGCAAACCAGTGCTTGGGAGGCACCATTGCAGTACACAGGCTAGCATATGGGTCCGGGCAGCTTCAGGATGCCAGCAGCACCTATGCTCTCACTGCGTTTGTTACTCTCAGGAGTGAGGTATCGACTAACAGCACCCACCTGTGGAAAATGTTGTCAGTATTCAATGCCATTGCCCTATACTCAGCTTCAAGCAACCTAGCAATTCCCCGTCATTTCCTATACCCCAGGCAGGTCCCACTCACCACATCTTGTGCTGAGAATGGTACCGGGGATCAGGAATTCCAAAGCAGAAGTATCAATAAGCTTGTCTTGTTTAACACTTTAGAGGACCCAAGGGAAGGGGGGAGTTCTGGATCTTAAAAAGTTTCACTTTTTATTCCTACAATCCTGACAATGGTACTTTGGTGTGTTTTATCTGCAGGTGCAGCTGTTGCAGCTTTGAGGGAGACTCCCTTCACACCAGCAGAATGACTGACCCAGATAAGGAGGAGAAAAAAGAGGATGTGGGAGGACATGTTTTGGGAGATCCCTGAAGCCAGTGCTGCACCAGACCTTGAACAGAGGACCTGGAGTGTGAATATTGCAGACTGTATGAAGAAGGAAAGAGCAGACAAGAGAAAGGGACAGGAAAAGGAGAAGGAGATGCACCAGAACATAATGGAAATTCTCCATCAGCAAACGCAGATGCTGCAGAATCTTGTGCACCTCCACGCTCAATCCCGGGCTCAACTGCCATGGCAATAGATGGAGGAATGCAGCACAGCGCCTCTTTACACTCCCTGTCATAATTCCACATGGTCTCAGGGCCAGCACACCTACCCCTACCACTCCACATGGTGGGGAAAGCATGGACAACCACAGTTTCACATAAACTGACCTGTGAGAGCCATGGTTGATGTATGTGTAGCTACAATGGATATCAATGTTCCTTCCTTGGGTTCATTTATTAAGGTTCTTAATTTTTTTGAAGTTATATTTACTTTTAAGTTCTTTAGATTATTTTCACGAGCTGTTTTCATTAGTGAACAAGCATAATGTATAGTGACTGCTGGCAGTGAAAGTAGTGCTGTTGTACACTCACTACCCATCAGATCAGTGTGAAACACTGTAGTTGTCATAACTGTACAGTAACCCCATCAACATTAATAGGTGCACTGTCATTGATACATCCACAGATGAGCAACAAGCACTACACAGTTTCTGTCAGGCTCCCAAATTGCTCCTCCAGGTTGAGCACAGTACACCACAATACTGTGGCTCACTGTTAAAGTGCTCTTTTCAAAGCCTCCCTAAACTATATAGATCCTTGTTGATCTTGTCTGATAACCCTGGCGTCTGGCTATTCTAACTCAGCAGACAGCTGTTCCACCTTCACCTTCTAACCATGCAGCAAGGTTTCCCCCTTTGTTTCACATATATTATGCAGGACACAATAGACAGCTATAACCATTGGGCTATTTTTCGCACTGAGATCCAATCTGGTGAGTAAATAATGCCAGCACCCCTTCAATCTACCAAAAGCACATTTGACTGTCATTCTGCACCTGCTGAGCCTGTAGTTGAACTGTTTCTTGCTGCTGTCAAGGTGGCCAGTGTATGGCTTCATGAGCCAGGGGAGTAAGGGGTAGGCTGGGTCCCCCAGGATCACTACTGGCATTTCAACATCACCAATACTAATCCACCGGTTGGGGAAAAAAAGTCCCTGCTTGTAGCTTTTTGAACAGCCCTGTGTTCTTAAAAATGTGGGTATCATGTACCTTCTCTGACCAGCCCACATTGATGTCAGTGAAGCATCCCTGATGATCCACCTGTGCTTGCATAATCATGGAAAAGAAACCCTTTCTGTTGATGTACTCTGTGGCAGGGTGCCCTGGAGTCAAAATGGCGACGAGCATGCTGTCTATTGCTCCACTGCAGTTCAGGAATCCCATGGCTGCAATGCCATCCACTATTTCCTGCACATTGCTGAGAGTCACAGTTCTACACAGTAGGACACAATTAATGGCCTTGAATGCTTGCATGACAACGGCCACCACAGTGCATTTTCCCACTCTGAAATGACTTCCAACTGACCAGTAGCAATCTGGCGTTGCAAGTTTGCACTGTGTGATCACCACTCGCTTCTCCACTCTCAGTGCTGCTCTCACTTTGATGTCCCCGTGCTGGATGTCTCAGAGCAAGCTCAGCACACAGATCCAGCAATGTGGCCTTTCATATCTGAAAGTTCAGTAGCCACAGCTTGTCATCCCAAGCCTGCATTATGATGTGATCGCACAGTCAGTGCTCATTTCTCGGGCCCAGAAGCAGTGCTCCTTTGTTTGCAGCTGCTCTGTGAATGCCACAAACAATTGTGAATTGGTTATCCCTACATCCCTCAGCAAACTGGCCACCTGGAAATCATCATATTCCTGACAGTTTTTCTTGCAGCTCTTCAGATATCGGAGGATCATGCATCCTGTGCTTATAACACTCATTGCAATAGTGCAGAGCTGTGCAGCTCCATGCTTCTGCCAGAGATGGCAGACAGCAACAAGTCCCAAGCAGGTTCATGGGAAATTGCAAATAGGCACAAAAAGTATGGGATGGAGAACACTGACTTATGGGAAGTTGACTCTTTTCTACCACTCACCCCTGCACGACTCGTTTCTGCACCACCAAGCATTGCCAAAACTATGCAAAAGACAGTGCACTGAACCATGGTGGGCTGCACACTGGGACACTTACCCATGGTGCACCTCACTTACACATGGTGCACACTGGGACACTTACCCATGGTGCTCACAGCTGGTGAGCATGCACTGTGTCAACACAAGAAGCCAACTATGCATGCGCATGAGCAATATACTAACTGTGGTGGCTGAGGATTTTAAAGGATTTTAAAGAATCCTTATTGCGGTTGCAGGAACAAACCATCCCAATGTGTAGAAAGAATAGTAAATATGGCAGGCGACCAGCTTGGCTAAACAGTGAAATCCTTGCTGATCTTAAACACAAAAAAGAAGCTTACAAGAAGTGGAAGATTGGACAAATGACCAGGGAGGAGTATAAAAATATTGCTCAGGCATGCAGGAGTGAAATCAGGAAGGCCAAATTACACTTGGAGTTGCAACTAGCAAGAGATGTTAAGAGTAACAAGAAGGGTTTCTTCAGCTATGTTAACAACAAGAAGAAAGTCAAGGAAAGTGTGGGCCCCTTACTGAATGAGGGAGGCAATCTAGTGACCGAGGATGTGGAAAAAGCTAATGTACTCAATGATTTTTTTGCCTCTGTCTTCACGAATAAGGTCAGTTCCC
Organism: Terrapene triunguis; assembly: GCF_002925995.2. NCBI lineage: Eukaryota > Metazoa > Chordata > Testudines > Emydidae > Terrapene > Terrapene triunguis. The sequence goes on from NW_020664389.1 coordinate 1,752,184, forward strand.
AGACTGCTGCACTGGGCAGCACAGTATGGGGAGAAGGTGACCAGCCCTCTGTGGAGAAAGAAGTGGTTTGGGACTATTTAGAAAAACTGGACGTGCACAAGTCCATGGGGCTGGATGCGCTGCATCCGAGGGTGCTAAAGGAGTTGGCGGATGAGATTGCAGAGCCATTATTTTTGAAAACTCATGGCGATCGAGGGAGGTCCCGGATGACTGCAAAAAGGCTAATGTAGTGCCCATCTTTAAAAAAGGGAAGAAGAAGGATCCAGGGAACTACAGGCCAGTCAGCCTCTCCTCAGTCCCTGGAAAAATCATGGAGCAGGTCCTCAAGGAATCAATTATGAAACACTTAGAGGAGAGGAAAGTGATCAGGAACAGTCAGCATGGATTCACCAAGGGGAAGTCATGCCTGACTAACCTAATTGCCTTCTATGAGGAGATAACTGGTTCTGTGGATGAGGGGAAAGCAGTGGATGTGTTATTCCTTGACTTTAGCAGAGCTTTTGATACAGTCTCCCACAGTATTCTTGCTGCCAAGTTAAAGAAGTATGGGCTGGATGAATGGACTGTAAGGTGGATAGAAAGCTGGCTAGATCGTCAGACTCAACGGGTAGTGATCAATGGCTCCATGTCTAGTTGGCAGCCGGTTTCAAGCGGAGTGCCCCAAGGGTCGGTCCTGGGGCCAGTTTTGTTTAATATCTTTATTAATGATCTGGAGGATGGTGTAGACTGCACTCTCAGCAAGTTTGCAGATGACACTAAACTGGGAGGCGTGGTAGATACACTGAAGGGTAGGGATCGGATACAGAGGGACCTAGACAAATTAGAGGATTGGGCCAAAAAAAACCTAATGAGGTTCAACAAGGACAAGTGCAGAGTCCTGCACTTAGGATGGAAGAATCCCATGCACTGTTACAGACTAGGGACCGAATGGCTAGGTAGCAGATCTGCAGAAAAGGACCTAGGGGTCACAGTGGATGAGAAGCTGGATATGAGTCAACAGTGTGCTCTTGTTGCCAAGAAGGCTAATGGCATTTTGGGCTGTATATGTAGGGGCATTGCCAGCAGATCGAGGAACGTGATCATTCCCCTTTATTCGACATTGGTGAGGCCTCATCTGGAGTACTGTGTCCAGTTTTGGGCCCCACACTACAAGAAGGATGTGGAAAAATTGGAAAGAGTCCAGTGCAGGGCAACAAAAATGATTAGGGGTCTGGAGCACATGACTTATGAGGAGAGGCTGAGGGAACTGGGATTGTTTTGTCTCCAGAAGAGAAGAATGAGGGGGGATTTGATAGCTGCTTTCAACTACCTGAAGGGGGGTTCCAAAGAGGATGGAGCTCGGCTGTTCTCAATGTGGCAGATGACAGAACAAGGAGCAATGGTCTCAAGTTGCAGTGTGGGAGGTCTAGGTTGGATATTAGGAAACACTATTTCACTAGGAGGGTGGTGAAGCACTGGAATGCGTTACCTAGGGAGGTGGTGGAATCTCCTTCCTTAGAGGTTTTTAAGGCCCGGCTTGACAAAGCCCTGGCTGGGATGCTTTAGTTGGGAATTGGTCCTGCTTTGAGCAGGGGGTTGGACTAGATGACCTACTGAGGTCCCTTCCAACCCTGATATTCTATGATTCTGTGATTCTATGTAACTTGCATCAGCAAAATTGTGTAGTGTATACATGGCCTGAGACTGAAGTAGCTCAATCTTTTTATCTTTGCCAAGGGGAGGTTAAGGGATGACTTGATCACAGTTTTTAAGTGCCTACGCGGGGAACAAAAACTTGATAACGGGCTCCTCAATCTAGAAGACAAAATTTAACAACATCCAGTAGCTGGAAGCTGATGCTAGACAAATTCAGACAGGAAATAAGCCTTCCTCCAGCCTTCTCAATATTATAATGAAAGATAGTGTACATATCCCAACCCCCTTCCCCCAATTTCCAGTGCCATGATGGGTGGTAAATCAGACAGTCATCAGGATTATGGGAGGCTTTTATATTAGGAGTACAATTTGGAATTCCACTTGCTGAGCAACAGGCAGCCTCTCTGACATACTGAATGTCACCGGCTCTCACAGGGAAGACTCTTTGAACCGTCATGCTGTCATGATCTACTCTGTCTGTGCTCAATGTGTGGATTTCAAGAACAGCTTCAAATAGGGTCCATTATAGTCATCTAGCCTGGTCGGGAGCTGTGGTAATCTTTGTAAGATTATGCCCATTCAATAATTTGTTTTACATTCTGAATTTGAGTCCTTTTTCTCTTGTACATTGTCAATTCTGGCTAGTGTTCTTCTTCCTCCACCTTTCCCAAAAAATAATAATAATCAGGCTCAGTGCTTGCCTACCCTTGACATGCTACACCAGCAGAGCTGCACTGCTGTGAAGCGCTTCAGTGAAGACACTATCAATGCTGATGGGAGGGCTTCTAACATCAGTGTAGGAAATCCTCCATCTCAAGAGGTGGTTGCTAGGTCGACAGAAGAATTACAAAATGGAATCAAAAATAAAAATTTATTTCAGTTGACTATAGTAACTAGATTTTTTCCCACTTTTGAAAACCTGTCACTTCAAAAGTCAATTTGCTAAAAACACACTGGCCAAAATCTTCAAATCTCTATAGTTTAAACTGGGCTCCTGAGCCTTTTTTTTTTAGGCAAAAGGTTGTCATTTAAAAAAAGTATTGAGCACCAGGAACTAGGGTGACCAGATGTCCCAATTGTATAGGGACAGTCCTGATTTTTGGGTACTTTTCTTATATAGACTCCTATTACCCCCCACCCCATCCCGATTTTTCACACTTTCTGTCTGGTCACCTTACCAGGAACTTCCACTGGGCCATATTGCTCCATAGATAATGAAGCACAGCTACCCAGTATTTGCAAGAATGAATTTGACTCTACATTGATTTAATGATATTGTCCTTTGACTCCAATCATGTTTGTGGATGCTCAGCACTTCTGAAAAATGAGGACACTTAAGTACCTAAATATGAATTTAGAAGTCTAACTTTAGGTGCCCAAATTTGCAAATTTTGGCCATTTCTTTTAAGTAAATAGACAGTTTGCAATCCAGAATTCCTTAGGCATCAAAAACACCTTAGTGGGAGTTCAGGTTGCACACTCAATGGCCTTGGGCTTAAATAACACTATTTGCTGAAGAACATTATGAAAAAATTTCTCTCCTGCAGTACACATCGCTACCAGCCAAGAGAGGGTGGCTACTTTTGCAGGAACTGTTTTCATTCCTTAACAATGGTTTCCGAAACAGGAATAAAACAGAAAAGAGCACGTTACTATCATTACTAAAGATGAGTTATCCTCTTCGTTTGTTTACCAGGCAGTAATATGTTGTGCATTTAACATGAACACTAATGACTGTTCTATAATTCTAAGAGGCTGACCTTACAAACACATACGCATGTGAGTTTACTAAAGTAGGTATATCATCAAACCCCAAAGTTACTCAGACGCATAATTTTTTTCTGGATCAGGCCCTAAATCTAAACAAAAAACAAAATCCAGCTATCAGGCTTTTTTTTTTTTTTTTAATTTAGGGCCTGATTCAGAAAACACTTACGCATATGAGCAACTTTTGGTACAGCTTGAGTGCCATGATTTATAGGCATAACTCTGATTGCCAATGACAAGATCTGTGTGCTCTATTCCCTGAGCACTATGCTGAAAGTTTACCCCTTCAAGTCCTCTCAGGCTATGGCACACAAGTAGAACAGGTGGTTGCCATAGGCAGCAAAATATTAAAAGAAGCAAAACATTTAGTGACTGTAGATTGGGTGAGTAACTGCAGCCTGTGAGAAGTATATATTTTTTAATTTCTTTTGGGCAGCAAAAATCTGAATCAGAACTGGCTAGAGGCAAGACAGCAGGAGCGTATATGTGTGCGCTTGGGGAGAAAGAAGAGAAAGACAGATGTAAATATCCCTCAGTACATATCAGCTGCACCACTTAGCCAGTTATTTTTAAATAGCATATCAACATTACATCAAAGACACAGAATCAGAATAATTAACACTGAGTTAGAAACAAACTGTTCTTTAGCCTATTCTCTTTTATTTCTTATTGAAGAATTGCTTGATTACAAAACATACAATTGAAAGAGGTCAGAAATCCTTAAGTGGATTTCTGTAAATTTGCACCCAAATCCTGCTCCCACTGAAGTCAGTGGGAGCTTTGCCACTGACTTCAGTGAGACAGAATTGGCCCCTTTGAATTTTTTTGATAACCTTTAGTTGCATAGGGCTACTTGGGTTTCAAAAAACCCTACCAACTATCTTATTTATATAATATTTGCAACATTTTACAACCACAGAGGTTGAGAAATTATTATTCATTTAAAAATTGTCTAGCCTCTAGAAATCATGTTATAAGTACACATGTTTATATTATATTTAAAAAATAAAAGAGGACTCCCTGGTCGGGAAGAGAGGAGAGTGACAAGGTGCTGTCCATCAAAAAAGATTGCTGGCAAAGTAATATGATTATTTCCTGAGTGATTCATGACCTGTGAAATATCATTTCTTTTTCTCTGCTCACACAAATATTGCACAAGCTCCAGACCAGAAAAATATTAGGAACAAATAAGTAAATATGTAAAACAGCCTGTCATATCTCAGAAGAGATGCTTTTAACCCTTTATTAACTTATCCAAAACACACCAACTGTCCCCCTTAAAAAAAAAGAGAATCACTTATTTCTCTATATTCAAAATGTTTATCCTTCCTCCTTTTCTGATATGGATTGCTCCCTGTGTTTGTCTTTTTGGTGCATTGGACCTGAATCTCATTCATGTCAAGCCTTTTTTAGTTTGCAGTATAGTTGTAGCTGTGTTGGTTCCAGCATATTAGAGAGACAAGGTGGGTGAGGTAATATCTTTTATTGGACCAACTTCAGTAGGTGACAGAGAGACAAGCCTGAAGAAGAGCTCTGTGTGGCTTGAAAGCTTGTCTCTCTCACCAACAAAAGCTGGTCCAGTAAGAGATATTACCCCACCCACCGTGTCTCTAAAGGCTTTTTTAGGTCATTTTGGAAGCATAGAGGGGCTGTATAACAGGCAGAAATGGCCCCCTGAGAGTACCATCTGTGTAGAGGGATTCTTCAGCCAGTGTAGAGCTGGCATAGGGTATCTAAACCAGCCCTGCATCCCACTCCCAGCACAGGAGGAAAATTGGGGTCCTGGCTGGCATAGGTGCCGACTCCGTGGATGCTCCAGAGCTGGAGCATCCACAGGGAAAAAATGGTGGGTGCTGAGTACCCACCAGCAGCCCACATATCAGCCTTTCCCCTTCTCCTCAGTGTGTTCCACCTGCTGGCAAGCCCTACAAATCAGCACCTCCCCCTCCCTCCCTGCGCCTCCCACCAGCTGCAATTAGCTGTTTCGCAGCATGCAGGAGGTGCTGACGGGGAGGACAGAGGAGTGAGAGCATGGCGCACTCAAGGGAGGGGGTGGAACGGGGCATGAAGAGGTGGGGTGGGAGTGGAGAAGGGGGAGGGAAGAGGCAGGGTGGGGGTGAGGCAGGGTGGGAAGGGTTGGAATGGAAGTGGGGCCTGTGGCAGAGCTGAAAATCGAGCATCCCCAGGCACATTGGAAAGTCGGTGCCTTTGCTGGCTGGAGTGCACTGCACTACAGCTGCTCTGCTTTCTAGGGCCCACAGAGGCACATGAGAAGCAGATAATAAGAGTAGTCTCAGGGCTGCTGTAACATATACCAGGGTCCAAGCAAGGCCATGCATGTCCCCCAACAGTCAGGGACACAAAGGAGACAAAGTCAATTTTTCTACCACCACCTGCAGCTCCCAGGAAAAGAGTAACAGATTAAAACCCATCGTTTTATATGGTGATGTTTATTATATTGTTTTTACAGTGGATTTTATAATTTATTTATTATGAAGTTATTGCACAGAGCCTCAACCATCTTTGTGGGGTTGGCAGATGCTTACTTAATGGCCAGTGATTACTTCTTTAGATTTTTACAGTGTTCCTCTTCAAAGCTCAAGTCACTTATACAAACCATTCTGAAAATACAGACAAAATTTCCCATTGGCCCACAAAGAGAAAGATCAAGAGCTTGTCAGGAACAATTTTGATCAAAGGTGTGTATGAGGATGTGCAATTTCCCTCCAGAAAAGGAAAAGGAAATTAAGAATACTAACCAGCTGAAATGGAAAGCGATGTAACAAGCAGCAGCCAGTTGCACGTCTAATTAGTTTGTATTTTTTTATGATAACTTTAGAGTTCCAGCTTTTTGTCTCTGCCAAATTGAAACAGCCAGCCCCTAAAAGGCATGCTGGGAGGAAATGTTTATAATGAAAGCACCTCTGCAGTGGGAAGAGTTAGTAAAGATCAGGAATTCACCAAAGGAAGTATTGTTGGGGAAGAGGCTGCCTCTGTATTTTGAATGCTACCAATATGTTACGGTGGAAAATTTAGTACATACACTCAAAGTCATTTTTTCACTGTGAAATAAGTTGTGACAGACCCAGACCAGTGGGGTACAGGAGTCTGGTAGAGGGCAAATATACTGGTCACTGGATGAGTAGTTTTCTGTTCCCTGAGTGACCAGACCTATTGGGATCCAGGAAGTGGGCGGGCGAAGCCTAAGGGGGGGTCCACAGGACCTGGAGACCAAAAAATTACGGGGGACAACTAATAAAAGAACAGGGACAGGAGTGAGGTCAAAGGGTCAAACGAAGCGAACCAGACGGGGACACCGAGTACAGAATCCCGGACAGCGCCCACTGCTCCTCGAAGGCGTCAAGGGAGCCAGTGGACGTCGCCCAGAGGAACTCTGCCCGGATATGTGAAAGAATGGAGGACCTGAAATACGTCCCACAGTCACAGGAAACTCCATCGGCCAACCTCCTCACTCTGGTTTTATAGATGGCCAGTTTCGCTAAGGCCAGAAGGAGGTTGACCAGGAGGTCCCGCGACTTTGTGGGGCGACGGATAGGGAGTGCATAAATAAAAAGGTGTGGAGAAAAGTGCAACCAAAATCTTAATAAAATATCTGTGAGGAGCCGGAATAGGGGCTGCAGCCTGGCGCACTCTAGGTAAACATGCGCCAGGGTCTCCCTCACGCCGCAAAAGGGGCAGGTGTCTGGGATAGGGGTAAACCGCGCCAAGTACACACACGTGCTCACGGCTCCGTGAAGGAGCCGCCAACTGATGTCCCCGGTGGACTTCGGGATCAGAGCAGAATAAAGGCTGGCCCACCGGGGCTCCTCACCCTCCAGAGGTGGCAGAAGGTCCCGCCACTTTGTATCAGGGCAGGACACGAGGGTGAGGACATGAAGAACATGTAGCACAAGCGTGTATAGATGTTTCCTTGGTGTGGTCCGGAACAGAACCGGCTGCAAATGGTGCAGCCGGCTCATGGCGAATGGACGGGGAGGGGGCTGGTTGGGTCTACGGGGCAGGAGCCCGATGAAAAAGTCTGGAGGGCTCGGAGTGGAGGGTGGGCGGGGCGTGCCCTCTCGCAGGACCCGGTCGAGATAGTCCCGAGCAGCAGGCGGCAAAGCGGCCCTCACCTCCTGAAGTACGCGCCGGGGAGTACAAGGTCTGGAGAGCCCCATGCGCTGAGCGAGCGTCAGTGGATCCAGCCAGTCTCCTCGGTCGTAGTCCAGGAGGTCTCTGACTTTGGTGACTTCTGCTAGGACCAACCTCTGGCGCACCATGGGGGACTCCGCCACCTGCACACGAAGCTGGGGGTTGTGTAGCAGGGGCTCCGCGAGGAGATCTGCCTCCACGGTGGCCGCCACGGACCTGGTCACTGAAAACAGTTTCCAGGTCCGGAGGAGGTCCTGGTAGAAGACCGGCAGCTCGGAGAGGCCTCGCGGAAGACCTCTCGGATGGAGACAAAGGAGCTGCCGGTCATATCGGAGCCCTCGGAAGCGGCGCAGGAAGGCGTGCGCCAATACGCTCCATGCCGGACTACCTGCACCATAAAGGAGCCTCTGCAGGGCCTGGAGGCGGAAGACGTGGACCTGAGCGTGCAGACACTTCAGGCCCTGCTCTCCCTCCTCCAGGGGTAGATGGAGAACCCCCGCAGAGACCCAGTGCAGTCCTGACCAAAAGAACTCCAGAATCAACGTCCGGAGGGTGGTCAGGAAGCCCGGGGCCAGGACCAGGGTGTTGAGCCGGTACCAGAGCATGGACAGGACTAGTTGATTGAGCACCAGTGCCCTCCCTCGAAGGGAGAGACACCGGAGCAGTCCTGTCCATTTCCGGAGCTGCTCCGACACCCTGCCCTCTAAATCTAGCCAGTTCTCCGGCGGAGACGGATGCGTGGCAGAAAGGTAAACGGCGAGATAGAGCAGCGGACCCGCGCTCCACCGGATGGCCTGAAGCACGGGTGGGAGGGAGCTCACCTGCCACCCGTCCCCTACCACCAGGCCAGAGCTCTTGACCCAGTTGACCCGGGCGGAGGAAGCCGCCGAATAGATGGTCTGGCAAGCTTCCACCCACACCAAGTCGCCAGGGTCCTGGACCACAAGGAGCACGTCGTCAGCGTACGCCGACAGGACCAGCCGCAGCTCCGGCTCCCGCAGCACCAACCCTGCCAACCTCCTACGGAGGAGACAGAGGAAGGGCTCGATTGCCAGAGAATACAGCTGGCCCGAGAGGGGGCACCCTTGACGTACTCCTCGCCCGAAGCTGACCGGTTCGGTCAGGGTCCAGTTGAGCCTGACCAAACAAACACTCTGTGGAGGCGTACAGCACCTGGAGAAAACCCACAAACTGGGGCCCGAAGCCAAACGCTCGCAGAGTGCCCAGGAGATACCCGTGGTCCACCCTGTCGAACGCCTTCTCCTGATCCAGTGACAGAAGAGCGAACGACAGACCATCCCTACACCCGAGTTCCAAGAGGTCCCGGACCAGATACAAGTTGTCGAAGATGGTGCGGCCCGGGACGGTGTAGGTCTGGTCTGGGTGGATCACGTCCGCCAGCACGGACCCTAGCCGCAGCGAGATGGCCTTCGCTACGATTTTATAGTCCGTGCTGAGGAGCGAGATGGGACGCCAATTCCGTAAATCGCGGAGGTCCCCCTTCTTCGGCAATAAGGTGAGCACGGCTCGCCTGCACGAAAGAGGGAGGACCCCGCCCTGCAAGGACTCGGCCCAGATGGTGACAAGGTCTGGGCTGAGGACATCCCAAAACACGCAGTAGAACTCCACGGTCAGCCCGTCTATGCCCGGAGATTTATTGGTGGGCATGCGACGGAGGGCTTCCGAGAACTCGGCCAGAGTGAGAGGTAGCTCCAGCCGGTCTCGGTCGCCCGCGCTGACCGTTGGGAGTTCATCCCAGAGCATTCTGCAAGCGTTAGGATCGGTCGGATCCGGGGAGAAATGGTGTGCGTAGAAGGCCCTGGCCCTCCCGCACATCTCCGCCGGATCCGTGAGGGGGTTGCCGTTCTCTGCTAGAAGGCAGGTGACGTGCTTCTTGGCCCCCCTCTTTTTCTCCAGGGCGTAGAAGAAGCGGGAGCCGCGATCCATCTCCCGAAGGAGGCGGATGCGGGATCGAACAAAGGCACCTCGGGCCCAATGGTCCTCGAGGGTCCGGAGCTCTTCCCGCTTCTCCCGGCACGCTCCGCAGAGGGATGGATCACCGGGGCTGGCGGCCAGACGCCTCTCCAGCTCTAAGACCTCCCGTTCCAACTGCCCTATCGCCGCATCCCTCCGTCGGCTGGCGCCCCGGGTGTAGTCACGGCAAAAGAGCCGGACGCGCACCTTCCCCAGGTCCCACCACCGCCGCGCCGAGGGAAAGGCACGCCGCTGCCCTCGCCAGGCCAGCCAGAACTCCCGGAAGGATTCCACGAAGCCCATATCCTCCAACAAGCTATTATTAAAGTGCCAATAGGCCGGCCCCGGCCTCTCCGCGCAGAGAGAGGCTGTCACGGTGGCTAGATGGTGATCTGAAAAAGGGGCCGGCCGGACGCTGGAGGAGTGGGCCCGGGAAAGATGGAAGCGTGACATATAGATGCGGTCCAACCGGGAGTGGTACGACCGATGGACCTCCACAAAAGTGAATGTAGAAACATCATCTGGGTGGTGGTCGCGCCAGACGTCCACCAGGGACTGATGTTCGACGATCTCCCGGAGGACATCCGTGGCGGCCTGGTGCTGCTCGGTCCCCGAGCGGTCCCGTTCCTCAAGGGTGGCGTTAAAGTCCCCGCCCAGGACCAGGCACTCGCGAGGATCCAAGGTGCCGAGGAAGGCGGACGCCTGCTGATAAAAACACAACCTCTCCGGGCCCAATGTCGGGGCGTAAACGTTGACGAGATTAACCACAAGCTCCTCCATGCGGACCCGGAGGTGCAGCAAGCGGCCTGGCACAGCCTCGGCGACCCCCAGCACCTCGGGACGTAGGTCGGGGGAGAACAGGGTCGCCACTCCAGCCGTACGAACTGTGAGGTGGCTAAAATAGACCCTGTCCCCCCACTCCAGCCGCCAGCTAGCTTCAGCGGCCGGATCCGTATGGGTCTCCTGCAGGAAAATCACAGAGTACCCCCCCTCCCGAAGGAAGGAGAGCACCTGGCTCCTGCGGAGACCCATCCTACAGCCCCGGGTGTTTAATGTTGCAAAGATGATTGGTGCCATGAGGAGGGCTGTGGGGGATCGTCGCCGGCAGAGACGCTCACAGCCTCCGTCGAGCCGCGCAACAATCCGTGACCTATCCCGTGGGTGATTAAGGAGTCACGGAAGAGGCGGACCTGTTGGTAGGCTGCTGCAGCCTGCCTCCCGGTCCTCTTACCCTCCCCCATGAGGGCCCTCGCGGCCCGGAGGATCTGATGAAAATCCCCCCATCGCTAGAGTGCAAGCTGTACCTTGTGGCGGGAGCCACGGACGTCCTCAAGGAACTCCCGTAGCTCCTCTCTCAGCGTATGGGGGGGTGGGGTTACCGATCTATGGTTATCCCCTAGCGGGGCCCCTGTCACAGCCCCGTGGCCCACCGAGACGGGGAAGCAGGGGGCAGACCCTCGACGTGGCGTCCGATGGGCCGACGCCACATGGCCTGCCTCAGATCCTGGCTCACTGGGGGGGGGGGTGAAGGGAAACTAGCAGCCCCTGGTGAATCGGGACAGGGAAAAACAAAGGCCGCTCCTTGGGGGTCGTCCTCTGGGATAAGGAAGGAGACAGCCCCAGGGGCGGCAAAAGCATCACGGGAAGTGGAGACAGGATCGGTGTCAAGGGTAGGGCTGGAATCAGGAATAGGGACAGGGGAAGGGGTGATATTGGGATCGGGGGTCCCAGCAGCCAGGCCACTGGGTGGGGGGGGGGTAACACCCCGCAAATGGGCTCAGGGATTTGCGGGGAGGGAGGTGGGCCCTCCGCGATGCCAGGCTCGTGCTCCAAGGCAGATGGTAAGGCCACGGCATCCGTAGGTGGAAAAGCAACGATGGGGCCCCCACCCGGGAAGGATGTCGGCTGCCCCTCAGCCATGAGGGAGTCCCCTGGTGACTCGGGTCCCAGTTGCATGGCACTGGCCGTCGCCTCAAGAGGCTCGGCGACCACTAGCGGGATGCCATTTGCGGCCGGGTTGGTGGAAGAGTCCAGGGGCTCCTCGGAGGCGGGAGCAGAAGCAGTGGGTAAGGGGACGGAACATGGGGAAAGGGTGGCCGAGGTGAGGTCACTCAGATCGAGGCCCGCTGGCAGAGGGTCGTCCTCCCCCTGGGTAACCGGGGTCAGACCCAGGGCCTCGATCTCCTCATAAATGGAAGGGAGATCACCTTCCACCACCCCAGGGCTCTCCCCGCCTGCACCCGAAGCGACGCTCGCCTTGGTGCTTGCCGGGGCTTTAGATTGTAAGGGGGCGAGAGGGGCTCCATCAGGGGCTTCCATAGGAAGGGACTCCGGAGGAGGGGCAGTGCTATCCTCCGATGCTGCCACGTCTTCCCCAGCCAGCAACGGTGGACAAAACCCACCCGGGAGCAAAGCGGAAGGCTCAGCATCGGTGCCCCCCTTCCTTGTCTTCCGGGGGGCTACCGCATCAGATGGAAGGAGCGGAGCTCGAGCCTTCCGCTTGTTCCGCTTCCCCTGTACTAAGGACCAGCCCTCCATGGCATCATCTGGGGGCTGGCTAACAGGAGTCGGGTCAGGGAGTAAGGGCAAAGGCTTAGGGACTCGGGGAGGCAATGGTGGGGTAGCATGTAGGAGGGAGGATTCTCCCTGGGGCATGCCCTCTTCTATGCCCGGCGATATCCCTACCTCACCCTCCTCCACAGGCCCCGTCACATCGCAGGCGGCAGAGGCGGGGCCTTCCCGCTCGTCTAGGCGCACTGGGGGAGATACCCCTTGGGCCCGAGCGGGAGCGTTGGTGGGCCGGAAAGGAGGAGGGGCGGCTTCGGGCACCGGGCAGCTAGGGGCGCCGGCAATGACGGGGCCGGCGCCCTTCTGGGCCTCGGGGGTCCCGGATGTCCCTCCGTGCCGGGCCAAGGGGCAGTCCCTCCTGACGTGTCCCATCGCCCGGCAGAGGTAGCACCGGGCCTCCCCTGTTGAATAATGCACCCGGTAGTGGGCCCCCTGGTAGGGAACCAAGAAGGACCCCTCGAGTGCCTCACCATCACGTGCCGCCGGCGGCAGTTGTAACTGTACCTGCCGGCGGAACGAGAGGACATGACGGAGGACGGGGTCTTTGCAGCCCAATGGGAGAGGGCTGACCACAGAGATCGGCCTCCCCAGGGTAGAGAGGGCGGGTAACAAGGTGGCATTTGGAAGGAAGGGAGGGACAGAAGTCAGGACCAGTCGGGCGCCCAGGTCTTCTAGCGGCTCCAGGGGGACGTACACGCCCCCCACTGCCAGGCCCTTCTCCACTGCCTCCTGGGCGGCGGCCTCCGATGCTAGGAAGAAGACGACCTTTCCGTACATCTTGGAGGCCGCCACAATGGCCGTGGGCCCCACCACCCTCGCCAACGCCCGCACGTAGGTCTTCACCTGGGGCGAAGCGGGTACCAGGAGGCAACGGACGCCGTGTTTCCTGGTCAAGGTGGGGAAGGGGCCCCGGCCGCTATAGATGGTAGCGGAGGTGGTGGATGGGGGATATGACGTAGCGGCAGGCAGGGGGGCCACCGCCACCTGGGCGTATGCCCTGGGGGCTGGGGGAGGGACTCCCACAGAGCTGGTGGAGGGAACAGCAGGGAGGGACGCCGCGGCCAGTTGCGGGGCCGCAGCAGTAGGTGCACCCCCTGCCATGGAGGGTCTGGCTTTTTTAGCGGGGCCTTTACCCTTCTTTGTGCCCTGGCCCTTCCTGCCAGCTGGGGGGACTCCCCCAGGGTCAGAGGGGGCGAGGGACGTGGCAGCAGCGGAGGTCACCTCGTTACCCGCCGCTGCCGGCGCTCCAGCAGGGGTGGTAGCAGGCGGCTCGGCAGCAGCGGTCGAGGTAGAGGCTAGGGGGGACGATGGTGGGGCGGGTGGAGGAGGGGCAGCAGGGTCTGCCCGAGGGG
>NW_020664389.1:1765731-1767515 GCF_002925995.2 Terrapene triunguis
GGGGGGGGCTATCAAGGGCTAGGGGTCAGTCACCGACTCAGGGAAGGTTTCCGGCTCCTCTTGTTGCACCAAGGAAGGGAGGTTAGAACAGCATTGGGGGGGTGCAGTGAGACAGAATCAAACTAAAACGGGGAGGGGTACAAGTGCATAGGAGGGGACATGGGCGCACGAGGGGAGGGGCTAATCAGGGCAAGGGGACCGCAGGGGGAAGGGAGCAACCAGGTGGGAAATGGGGCAGAGGAACCACGGGGCTAGCTTCAGAGGCTGGGGCGGGTCAAACAAAGGCTGCAGAGGGAAAGGGCGGGGCAGGCAAACAAACTGGAGCTAGCGAGGGGCTGGGACAAGGGGGAGGGGCAAAAGGCAGCAAGGGGCAAATGGGTAGGCAGCAGGGGCAAAGCTGGGGGCTTGCTGCAGGGGGGAGGGGGTCAGTCCAAAAGGGGGGGTACATGCACCCACGTGCGCTTGTAACAAAAAGAAAGTCTTTGGAAGCTGGCTGCTGTATCAGGCCCAATGGTGGCAACAGGGCATATCAAGCCTAGGTGAGCAGCTGAAATCCCAGAGGCAGGAGCTCAAGGTAGATGGTAAGTAGCCAGTGGGGGTGGTGGAGGGGGCAATGATGATGGTGGTGGTGGGGATCCGGGGGGGGACACAGATGGACCGGGGGCAGGCTCCACGCCACACCCCCTGTGTCCCCACAAACACAGTCTAGATCCCCACCACAAGAGCACAGTTCAAAAGTTACTCAGTCCGGGAGGGCCCCCTCCACGGTGGTCTGTAGAATTCCTACGTGCCTCCCCACTGGCAGATGGTCCTCTTCTTCTCCTCAGGGCTCCAGCAGCTCCCCAGCAGCAAACGCAGCAGCTCCAGGCGGCAGTGTGGTGGCCAGCAGGAAAGACCCTTCTCAGGTGGTGGTCAATGGTGGTGGCATCCCCAGCAGCAGGAGCAATGGCTGGGGTCTCTCCCTCCCCTCCTCTGGGGAGTGGGCCAACAGGCCCCCCCAAGGGGCTGTAGCTGGAGCAGCAGCAGCCAAGGGCGTGGGTGGGTCTAGCAGCCAGCCAGCAAGCAGGTAGCAGAGAAAGAGGAGGAGCAGCCCCCTCCCTCCAGGCCAGAGGGCTACAGGAGAGTGATCAATTAGTCCCAGGTCAGACAGGGTTTCTGTTCCCTGAGTGACCAGAGCAGGGGCTGCACTAGAGTAATCAGAAACCTGCTAGAACCAGTTAAGGCAGGCAGGCTAATTAGGACACCTGCAGCCAACTAAGAAGCTTCTAGAATCAATTAAGGCAGGCTAATCAGAGCACCTGGGTTTTAAAAAGGAGCTCACTTCAGTTTGTGGTGTGAGTGTGAGGAGCTGGGAGCAAGAAGTGCATGGAGCTGAGAGTGAGAGGGTGTACTGCTGGAGGACTGAGGAGCACAAGCATTATCAGACACCAGGAGGAAGGTCCTGTGGTGATAATAAGGAAGGTGTTTGGAGGAGGCTTTGGGGAAGTAGCCCAGGGAGTTGTAGCTGTCATGCAGCTGTTAGAGGAGGCACTATAGACAGCTGCAGTCCACAGGGCCCTGGGCTGGAACCTGGAGTAGAGGGCGGGCCCGGGTTCCCCCCAAACCTCCCAATTGACCTGGTCTGTGGGTTCTCCCAGAGGGGAAGGTCTCTGGGCTGTTCCCCAACCCACATGGTGAATCTCTGAGGCAAGAAAATCCGCCAATAAGCGCAGGACCCACCAACATAGAGGAGGAACTTTGTCACACTGGTGTCAGGGGTGGGATCTTGGGGTGCACAGCGCGGC
>NW_020664389.1:1782515-1784823 GCF_002925995.2 Terrapene triunguis
GGGGGGGGGTAACACCCCGCAAATGGGCTCAGGGATTTGCGGGGAGGGAGGTGGGCCCTCCGCGATGCCAGGCTCGTGCTCCAAGGCAGATGGTAAGGCCACGGCATCCGTAGGTGGAAAAGCAACGATGGGGCCCCCACCCGGGAAGGATGTCGGCTGCCCCTCAGCCATGAGGGAGTCCCCTGGTGACTCGGGTCCCAGTTGCATGGCACTGGCCGTCGCCTCAAGAGGCTCGGCGACCACTAGCGGGATGCCATTTGCGGCCGGGTTGGTGGAAGAGTCCAGGGGCTCCTCGGAGGCGGGAGCAGAAGCAGTGGGTAAGGGGACGGAACATGGGGAAAGGGGGGCCGAGGTGAGGTTGCTCAGATCGAGGCCCGCTGGCAGAGGGTCGTCCTCCCCCTGGGTAACCGGGGTCAGACCCAGGGCCTCGATCTCCTCATAAATGGAAGGGAGATCACCTTCCACCACCCCAGGGCTCTCCCCGCCTGCACCCGAAGCGACGCTCGCCTTGGTGCTTGCAGGGGCTTTAGATTGTATGGGGGCGAGAGGGGCTCCATCAGGGGCTTCCGTAGGAAGGGACTCCGGAGGAGGGGCAGTGCTATCCTCCGATGCTGCCACGTCTTCCCCAGCCAGCAACGGTGGACAAAACCCACCCGGGGGCAAAGCGGAAGGCTCAGCATCGGTGCCCCCCTTCCTTGTCTTCCGGGGGGCTACCGCATCAGATGGAAGGAGCGGAGCTCGAGCCTTCCGCTTGTTCCGCTTCCCCTGTACTAAGGACCAGCCCTCCATGGCATCATCTGGGGGCTGGCTAACAGGAGTCGGGTCAGGGAGTAAGGGCAAAGGCTTAGGGACTCGGGGAGGCAATGGTGGGGTAGCATGTAGGAGGGAGGATTCTCCCTGGGGCATGCCCTCTTCTATGCCCGGCGATATCCCTACCTCACCCTACTCCACAGGCCCCGCCACATCGCAGGCGGCAGAGGCGGGGCCTTCCCGCTCATCTAGGCGCACTGGGGAAGATACCCCTTGGGCCCGAGCGGGAGCGTTGGTGGGCCGGAAAGGAGGAGGGGCGGCTTCGGGCGCCGGGCAGCTAGGGGCGCCGGCAATGACGGGGCCGGCGCCCTGCTGGGCCTCGGGGGTCCCGGATGTCCCTCCGTGCCGGGCCAAGGGGCAGTCCCTCCGGACGTGTCCCATCGCCCGGCAGAGGTAGCACCGGGCCTCCCCTGTTGAATAATGCACCCGGTAGTGGGCCCCCTGGTAGGGAACCAAGAAGGACCCCTCGAGTGCCTCACCATCACGTGCCGCCGGCGGCAGTTGTAACTGTACCTGCCGGCGGAACGAGAGGACATGACGGAGGACGGGGTCTTTGCAGCCCAATGGGAGAGGGCTGACCACAGAGATCGGCCTCCCCAGGGTAGAGAGGGCGGGTAACAAGGTGGCATTTGGAAGGAAGGGAGGGACAGAAGTCAGGACCAGTCGGGTGCCCAGGTCTTCTAGCGGCTCCAGGGGGACGTACACGCCCCCCACCGTCAGGCCCTTCTCCACTGCCTCCTGGGCGGCGGCCTCCGATGCTAGGAAGAAGACTACCTTTCCGTACATCTTGGAGGCCGCCACAATGGCCGTGGGCCCCACCACCCTCGCCAACGCCCGCATGTAGGTCTCCACCTGGGGCGAAGCGGGTACCAGGAGGCAACGGACGCCGTGCTTCCTGGTCAAGGTGGGGAAGGGGCCCCGGCCGCTATAGATGGTAGCGGAGGTGGTGGATGGGGGAGATGACGTAGCGGCAGGCAGGGGGGCCACCGCCACCTGGGCGTATGCCCTGGGGGCTGGGGGAGGGACTCCCACAGAGCTGGTGGAGGGAACAGCAGGGAGGGACGCCGCGGCCAGTTGCGGGGCCGCAGCAGTAGGTGCACCCCCTGCCATGGAGGGTCTGGCTTTTTTAGCGGGGCCTTTACCCTTCTTTGTGCCCTGGCCCTTCCTGCCAGCTGGGGGGACTCCCCCAGGGTCAGAGGGGGCGAGGGACGTGGCAGCAGCTGAGGTCACCTCGTTACCCGCCGCTGCCGGCGCTCCAGCAGGGGTGGTAGCAGGCGGCTCGGCAGCAGCGGTCGAGGTAGAGGCTAGGGGGGACGATGGTGGGGCGGGTGGAGGAGGGGCAGCAGGGTCTGCCCGAGGGGTCCCACTCGCCTTGTCCCCTGCCATAATGAGGACGGGGGGAGAACAAACACCAGAGGGGGTTAGGGAATAGGGAAGCAGGTCGACCACTCCTCCCAGCTAGGCTGTAGGCAGGGGAGGAGGGCGCCAAAAAAAAAAA
>NW_020664389.1:1784923-1808069 GCF_002925995.2 Terrapene triunguis
GGGGGGGGGGGGGGGGGGGGGGCTATCAAGGGCTAGGGGTCAGTCACCGACTCAGGGAAGGTTTCCGGCTCCTCTTGTTGCACCAAGGAAGGGAGGTTAGAACAGCATTGGGGGGGTGCAGTGAGACAGAATCAAACTAAAACGGGGAGGGGTACAAGTGCATAGGAGGGGACATGGGCGCACGAGGGGAGGGGCTAATCAGGGCAAGGGGACCGCAGGGGGAAGGGAGCAACCAGGTGGGAAATGGGGCAGAGGAACCACGGGGCTAGCTTCAGAGGCTGGGGCGGGTCAAACAAAGGCTGCAGAGGGAAAGGGCGGGGCAGGCAAACAAACTGGAGCTAGCGAGGGGCTGGGGCAAGGGGGAGGGGCAAAAGGCAGCAAGGGGCAAATGGGTAGGCAGCAGGGGCAAAGCTGGGGGCTTGCTGCAGGGGGGAGGGGGTCAGTCCAAAAGGGGGGGTACGTACACCCACGTGCGCTTGTAACAAAAAGAAAGTCTTTGGAAGCTGGCTGCTGTATCAGGCCCAATGGTGGCAACAGGGCGTATCAAGCCTAGGTGAGCAGCTGAAATCCCAGAGGCAGGAGCTCAAGGTAGATGGTAAGTAGCCAGTGGGGGTAGTGGAGGGGGCAATGATGATGGTGGTGGTGGGGATCCGGGGGGGGACACAGATGGACCGGGGGCAGGCTCCACGCCACACCCCCTGTGTCCCCACAAACACAGTCTAGATCCCCACCACAAGAGCACAGTTCAAAAGTTACTCAGTCCGGGAGGGCCCCCTCCACGGTGGTCTGTAGAATTCCTACGTGCCTCCCCACTGGCAGATGGTCCTCTTCTCCTCCTCAGGGCTCCAGCAGCTCCCCAGCAGCAAACGCAGCAGCTCCAGGTGGCAGTCTGGTGGCCATCAGGAAAGACCCTTCTCAGGTGGTGGTCAATGGTGGTGGCATCCCCAGCAGCAGGAGCAATGGCTGGGGTCTCTCCCTCCCCTCCTCTGGGGAGTGGGCCAGCAGCCCCCCCCCAAGGGGCTGTAGCTGGAGCAGCAGCAGCCAAGGGCGTGGGTGGGTCTAGCAGCCAGCCAGCAAGCAGGTAGCAGAGAAAGAGGAGGAGCAGCCCCCTATCTCCCTCCCTCCAGGCCAGAGGGCTACAGGAGAGTGATCCCTTAGTCCCAGGTTAGACAGGTTTTCTGTTCCCTGAGTGACCAGAGCAGGGGCTGCACTAGAGTAATCAGAAACCTGCTAGAACCAGTTAAGGCAGGCAGGCTAATTAGGACACCTGCAGCCAACTAAGAAGCTTCTAGAATCAATTAAGGCAGGCTAATCAGGGCACCTGGGTTTTAAAAAGGAGCTCACTTCAGTTTGTGGTGCGAGTGTGAGGAGCTGGGAGCAAGAGGTGCATGGAGCTGAGAGTGAGAGGGTGTACTGCTGGAGGACTGAGGAGCACAAGCATTATCAGACACCAGGAGGAAGGTCCTGTGGTGATAATAAGGAAGGTGTTTGGAGGAGGCCATGGGGAAGTAGCCCAGGGAGTTGTAGCTGTCATGCAGCTGTTAGAGGAGGCACTATAGACAGCTGCAGTCCACAGGGCCCTGGGCTGGAACCCGGAGTAGAGGGCAGGCCCGGGTTCCCCCCAAACCTCCCAATTGACCTGGTCTGTGGGTTCTCCCAGAGGGGAAGGGCTCTGGGCTGTTCCCCAACCCACATGGTGAATCTCTGAGGCAAGAAAATCCGCCAATAAGCGCAGGACCCACCAACATAGAGGAGGAACTTTGTCACACTGGTGTCAGGGGTGGGATCTTGGGGTGCACAGCGCGGCAGAAGAAGGAGGGCGATTTAAAAAAAAAACAAAAAAAAAAAAAAAAGGGAGAGGGTTTTTTTTTTTCACCACAATGGATGACGTAGTGCGGGCACTGATACAAGCTACGGCAGCCCAGCAGGAGGCTACCCAGGTCCAGGCAGCTGCCCAACAGGAGGCAGTGCGGCTGCAGCAAGAGACTAATCGACTGCTGATGGACCAGGCTGCTCAAGACCGAGCTATGTTGCGGGAACTGGTAAATCAGGTAAAGTCCCTTACAGAGCTGAATCGCGGCCATGGTGGGACGCGGCTCATACGGGCCAGCCATTGGCTGCAGAAAATGACACGGGAGGATGATGTAGAGGCATACCTTCTGGCCTTTGAGAGGACAGCCCTACGGGAGGCCTGGCCTCAAGATCAGTAGTCTGGCATCCTTGCCCCATTCCTGTGTGGGGAGGCCCAGAAGGCCTACCATGATCTGCCTGAAGAGGCTGCGGCAGACTACCCCCAGCTGAAAGCAGAGATCCTGGCCAGATCTGGGGTAATGACAGCAGTGCGGGCCCAGCAGTATCACGGTTGGAGGTACCAGGAAGACAAAACCCCGCGGTCCCAATTGTATAACCTCATCCATCTCGCACGAAAGTGGTTGCAAACAGAGTCCCGGAGTTCAGAA
This sequence comes from Terrapene triunguis, assembly GCF_002925995.2. Taxonomy (NCBI): domain Eukaryota; kingdom Metazoa; phylum Chordata; order Testudines; family Emydidae; genus Terrapene; species Terrapene triunguis. The sequence continues at coordinate 1,787,383 of NW_020664389.1, forward strand.
GGGATACTAGCGGTTCTGGTCATCGACCGATACATGAGGGGACTACCACCAGACCTTCGTGCCTGGGAAAGCCAGAACGAACCCTCCACCTATGATGAGGTTGTCGCCCTGGTAGAGAGGCGAAGGACAGCGAGGGAGCTGACCCGACCAGTTAAGGAAGAGGCACCCCGGGTTAAACTAGCAGCCCCAAGCCCTAAAGTTCAGGTGATTGGGCCACCAGGAGGGCCCAGGTGGAAAAAGAGAGAGGCTGAAGGCCCATTAGAGGCCACAAAGAGTCGGATCACTGAGGGAGAAGAGGATCGTGATGTTAGACTGCCCAAACCAAGAGACCGGGGAACGCCTAGGGCTCCATACAGATGTTATGCCTGTGGGGAGTGGGGACACATAGCTGCACAGTGTCCCAATGCTGAGGAGCCTATGCAGTGTAACCTGGGGAACTGGGCAGATCCATGCTTCCTAATCCACCTTGTGGGGGTCTCACTAACCCCACATATGTATACCAGACCAGTGAAACTAAATTGGGTAGGGACCACGGCACTGGTTGATTCGGGGAGTGCTATCACGCTTATCTCAGGGAAGCTCGTGAAGCGTAGTCAGCTGCTGCAGGCTAAACGTATGGGGATAACGTGTCCATGGGACAGTTAGTTACTACCCCACCATCCCAGTAAAAATCGAGATCCAAGGGAACACTACTGAGGTAGCAGCAGGTGTAGTCCCTAAACTCCCATACCCGGTGCTCATAGGGAGGGACTTCCCAGGATTTGGAAACTTACTCCCAGTAGGGGGATTGGAGAAAGATGGGGACCCTAAAATTGATGAGGCATCCACAGCAGACTGTCAACCCCCAATCTTCTCTGAAATATCCCCAGATTTGTTCTCCACTCCCAGACAGGGTAGAAAGACAAAAAGGGAAAGAAGGGCAGCTAAGGCCTTAGGAACCCGAATACTGACCCAAAGTCAGAGGGTCGCTCTTGTAGGTAGGCGGACCCACGCAGCTGAAAAGGAGGCCACACAGGAGGGAGAAGCACCTGAGTCTGACCCCCACCCTAATGCTTCTGAACCAGTAGAGGCAACAGAGACTGGGCCCCTAGATCTGGGGCAGATTAGCCCCGGGAGAGGAAATTTTGGACGGGACCAGGCAGAAGACCCAAGGTATGACAACATTAGGAAGGAGGTGACTGAAATAGATGGGGTCCCCGTGGAAGGAAAAACTCAGGGACCAGGACCCTACTTCATAATGAAGAAGGATCTCTTATACCGGGTTGCACCAGTACAGGGGCAGAAGGTACAGCAGATCCTAGTACCTCAAAAACACCAGAACGCTGTATTAAGTCTTGCTCATAGTCATCTTTTTGGGGGGCATTTGGGGGTAGAGAAGACCCTGGCACGAGTCCTACGACGGTTCTTCTGGCCCGGAATACATGAAGAAGTGCGGAGGTACTGTGCCTCCTGCCCGGAGTGTCAGCTGCACAGTCCCCGTCCCCACTTGAGGGCACCTTTAGTACCCCTTCCCATCATAGAGGTCCCCTTTGAGCGAATAGCCATGGACCTAGTGGGACCCCTGGAGAAGACGGCTCGGGGCCACCAATATATACTTGTTGTTTTGGACTATGCTACTCGCTACCCAGAAGCCGTCGCCCTGCGGAACACGGCCTCTAAAATTATAGCCAAAGAGCTGGTGGGGATCTTTGCCCGAATGGGGCTACCGAAGGAGATATTAACCGACCAAGGAACCCCATTTATGTCGAAGCTAATGAAGGACCTCTGTACGCTGCTCCATATACATACCCTGAGAACTTTGGTCTACCATCTGCAGACTGATGGGCTGGTAGAAAGGTTTAACCGAACCCTCAAGGCTATGATAAGGAAAGTGGTAAGTCGGGATGGGAAGGATTGGGACACCCTACTACCCTACCTTATGTTTGCTATCCGGGAGGTACCACAGGCCTCAACTGGGTTTTCCCCCTTCGAGTTATTATACGGGCGTCACCCCAGTGGCATACTAGATATCGCCAAAGAGATCTGGGAAGAGGAAGCCAATGAGGGGAGAAATATAATAGAGCATGTAATACAGATGCGAGACCGGATAGCCCGGGTTACCCCTATTGTAGGGGAACATTTGGAGAAGGCACAGGAGGCCCAGCGAACCCATTAAAATCGCCAGGCAAAAGTGTGACAGTTCCAACCAGGGGATCGGGTTATGGTGTTGGTACCCATGGCAGAAAGCAAGCTTCTGGCCCAATGGCAGGGGCCCTATGAGGTGGTTGAACCCATGGGGAAGTAACCTACAAGGTGCGGCAGCCAGGACGCAGAAAACAAGAACAGATTTATCATGTTAACCTTCTGAAACCCTGGCATGCACAAGAGGCATGCACAACAGTCCAAAAAGACCTAACCCAGGAAAACAAGCCTTCCAAACAGGTGAGAGTGTCTCCCAATTTAACACCAGACCAGAAGAATGAGGTGTCTGAGATGATCTTCCGGAACCAAGATGTGTTCTCGACAAAACTGGGTCGAACAACTGAGACATATCACCACATCGTCACGAATCCTGGGGCCAGAGTAACAATGAGGCCCTATCAAGTGCCAGCGGCCAAAAGGGAGGAAATAAAAGCAGAAGTAAAAAACAATGCTGGAGTTGGGGATCATCGAAGAATCCCACAGTCAGTGGTCCAGCCCAATCGTGCTGGTGCCCAAACCTGATGGCACCACAAGATTTTGCAGTGACTTCCGGCGACTAAACGAAGTATCCCAGTTCAACGCGTACCCCATACCTCGCATAGATGAGCTAGTGGATCGTCTGCGTAATGCCCGGTACTTGACTACCCTAGACTTGACAAAGGGGTACTGGCAGATTCCCCTTGCAGAAGACGCACAGGAAAAGACTGCGTTCTCTACACCAGAGGGTCTTTTTCAATATACTGTCCTCCCTTTTGGTCTACATGGGGCCCCAACTACCTTCCAGCGCCTCATGGACAAGCTATTATGCCCGCATAACAGTTATGCTGCTGCCTACTTGGACGATGTGGTCATTCATACCCCAGACGGGGAAACCCATCTGGAGAAGGTGGAGGCAGTCCTCGATACCTTCAGGCGAGCTGGCCTTACAGCAAACCCTGCCAAGTGCGCTGTAGGGTTTACAGAGGCCAAATATCTTGGCTACATTGTGGGAAAAGGTCTGGTAAAACCCCAAGTGAACAAGTTAGAGGCCATCCAAAATTGGCCCCGACCAAGTCGCAAGAAACAAGTCCGGGCGTTCCTAGGTGTGGTGGGGTATTACCGACAATTTATCCCCCACTTTGCCACAAGGGCAAGCCCCCTGACAGACCTAGTGAAAGCCCGTGGACCTGATCTGGTGAGATGGTCTGACGCAGCAGAGGAAGCATTCACAGACCTATGGACTGCCCTCTGCAATAACCCCGTACTGACAGCCCCTGGTTTCACCAAGGAATTTATCCTGCAGATGGATGCATCAGAAGTAGGGTTGGGGGCCTTTCTATCACAGATGGTCGGGGAGGAGGAACACCCAATTCTATACCTCAGTCGGAAACTCCTTCCAAGGGAACAAAAATATGCAGTGGTGGAGAGAGAATGCCTTGCTGTAAAATGGGCCATGGAAACATTGCGCACTACCTGCTCGGGCACAGATTTGTCCTCGTGACTGACCATGCCCCTCTTCAATGGATGTAGCAGAACAAGGAGAAGAACACAAGGGTGACCAGATGGTTCTTATCCCTCCAACCTTTCCAGTTCCGTGTGCAACACAGAGCAGGGAGCTGTCATGGCAACGCTGATGGCTTGTCACATGTGCACTGTCTGGCGTCCCAAGCTACCCAACCCCTTGGCGTTGAGCAGGGGGGAGGGATATGTGACAGACCCAGACCAGTGGGGTACAGGAGTCTGGTAGAGGGCAAATATACTGGTCACTGGATGAGTAGTTTTCTGTTCCCTGAGTGACCAGAGCAGGGGCTGCACTAGAGTAATCAGGAACCTGCTAGAACCAGTTAAGGCAGGCAGGCTAATTAGGACACCTGCAGCCAATTAAGAAGAAGCTTCTAGAATCAATTAAGGCAGGCTAATCAGGGCACCTGGGTTTTAAAAAGGAGCTCACTTCAGTTTGTGGTGTGAGTGTGAGGAACTGGGAGCAAGAGGTGCAAGGAGTTGAAAGTGAGAGGGTGTGCTGCTGGAGGACTGAGGAGCACAAGCGTTATCAGACACCAGGAGGAAGGTCCTGTAGTGAGAATAAGGAAGGTGTTTGGAGGAGGTCATGGGGAAGTAGCCCAGGGAGTTGTAGCTGTCATGCAGCTGTTAGAGGAGGCACTATAGACAGCTGCAGTCCACAGGGCCCTGGGCTGGAACCCGGAGTAGAGGGCGGGCCCGGGTTCCCCCCAAACCTCCCAATTGACCTGGACTGTGGGTTCTCCCAGAGGGGAAGGTCTCTGGGCTGTTCCCCAACCCACATGGTGAATCTCTGAGGCAAGAAAATCCACCAATAAGCGCAGGACCCACCAAGATAGAGGAGGAACTTTGTCACAAAGTTAATGTACAACGGCAGAACTTGATCACTGTTTTCTGCATCACTGGTAGTAGCTCTGTTGTCTCCCTGTTGGATAAGTCATTAAGGGAGTGTGATGGGGTATATAAAACCCACGCTGGGCAACAACGGGTTAAGGAGAGGCTCTGGGCTCAGCCAGCTCCAACCCACCTCACCTGCATTGAATGCACAGACTGGAGGAGGACTTTAAAATGGGAGCAGAAAAGTTTACTTTTGGGCAGATCGTCAGCCCTCAGCTCCCGAAAAAAGGGCTGACTGAAGGCAGGAGCTTCCCAGATGCCTGCTGCCTGATGGCCCCTCCCTGAGGGATGGGAGGGCTTGATTCTGATGCACCCTGAGAGGGAATCATTCCCCTCTCTTTACTGTTCACTTGTATTAGTTCCCCTTGGTTTTTATTCATGGACTCCCCTGGAATCGAAGAGACTTTAAAAGTGACTTGGCCACAGGAAGAGACAGATCACCGCAGCAGTGGAGTGACCATTGCAGGACACACCCAATGGGTACTGTGCACTACAGGTAGAACATGAGCTATAGCCAGAGGCTGAACTCTAATACTGCTAAGTTACCTTTGTGAAGGTTGCTGGTATACAGAAATACCATAGTTGGAGAAGGGGGGATGACAGCATCCGGGGCTTTCCTCTACCCCTCCAACTAGAGAAACATGTTGAAACACATTTCACTAATGCAGTATCCTTTGCCACAAATGAAGGGTAGTGTTTTTGTATGACAAATAACAAAATAAACTAAATTATTGAGAAGGCCAGTTCAGGTCTGATGTAGGCAGCCATACGTTGCCTACATTAAGAGCAAGGGAGCACGGCTCTCCATTACTGAATTCATAGGAAAAGGGAATCAGAGTCTGTAAATTGGAAAAAGCTGGCCTCTCAGAGTACAGAGATAGGGGATCTTAGGAGAAACTACCCGTGGTGTGAATCTCTGTGGCTCAGTATTTGATAATAAAGGGAGAAGGCTGTTGATGAGAATTTGCTATAGAATAGTCATTCTAAAAGGCACAGCAGATCAAGGTACAGAGAGCAGAAATGTAAAAAGGAATGGAAAGAAGACATATACATATATATTGCAGTAGTGCCCAAACATAACATTCAGGATCAGGTTTCCTTGTCCTAGGCACTGTACAAGCACTTTAACAAGACCCAGATCCTGCTCTGAAGAATTTACATTGGAGATAGATATCAATTAATCAGGCATAATTAAGGGAACAGTTGTGTGTGTTGTGCACACACACAGTAAAACCCCCTATATTTAAATTGCCTGTAGAAAATACAGTATATGATCATGTAATTAAAGACTGTGTATTAATGCATATGCATAAGGGGAAAGAATCAAGATTGCAAGTTAAAACACACATTTCCTAACTTCTGAGTTCTTGCTTTTGTAAACCAAATAATGTTTTAAAAATTATGTATATAACATACCCACAAATACGAATATATAAACTGAGCTGTAGTTTTGTACAAGAACCAGTTATGCAGAACAGGTGAAAAACAATTCTCTTCTTGCTCTTAGTGACTGATACTAAATAACTGATGATGTAAATGTGGAACAGCATTTTTAGTGATAGCAATAATCCTTTATGTTAGGTTTCTAATCAAGATTAAGGGGCAAATCATATCCCACATTGGCTATTGCCAGAGAAGGGAAAGAAATTCCATATGTTCTGCAGCAAGTCTACACTAGGAATAATTATTAAAAAAGACTATTGAGAAAAAAAACAGAAATGAAAAAAATATTCCAGCCTAAACTGAAATCTGTTCTTTCTCTTTTAGACTTGATATTTGACCTTCAGCAAGTCATTTAACCTTTCTGTGCATCAGTTTCCCCATCAGTAAAATGGAGATAATACACTACTTCTAAGAAGGGCACTCAGAGTCTTAACTCATTAATTATGGTAAAGCATGTAGGTCCTCAGATGGAAGGCACTATTGAAGTGTAGAGTATTATAATATAGAAGGAAAAAAAGTGTGAAACATAAAACACTTCAGGCATAGAAAAGGATGGGAGATTTGTAGAATGAGGCTAACAGAATCCAAAAACAATTTTAAAGAAAGTTGAAGCTGACAGTGAAATGAATATTGTAGGAGAAAGTAGGCTTCTGAGGAGTGGTTAAAACTTTAAAGAGATAGCAGGGGTAATTTATTGATAGAAGAGACAATGCACACAATTTAAATGAATTTGTTGCATCAGTATTCTCAAAGAAGGAAGAAGGTTGATGAGAGAATTGATGACAGAGACACATTTTTACCAGGTCAAAAAAAAATCAAGAAACACACTATCACATGAGAAAGATAACTACCCCCATGAATTTGAAAATGTTAAGGCATTGTAACCAAAGCAGTTCCATCCTAGAGCTGGGAAAGATCTCACAAATTAGGTGGAGGGAGCTGTCACAGTTTCAGGGTAACAGCACCAGTATCCCATTCTGTGGTCCTCCCACAGCACCCACTTGGGCTCCCAGCTATTAGCCATCACATCTTTTGGGCAGAGACCTACATCTTACTCCCTTCTGACCAGGGTTTTAAGGCTGCACGGCTCCCTGGATTTATAATGTGATATTGTGAGATCCCCAGCAAGCCAGACTACCTAAACAGGCTCCAGCATCTGTGCTTTGTTTTCTCTTCAAAGCATATGACCAGTCTATTGCTGTGACAGGTTCGGTCACAGAGACTCCCTTGGGATTGTCACCTGACGTGCTGAGATTACCTCTGAGCCCGTTTTCCCTGCCAGCTTGGGACTCCAGACAGACTCCTGTCTTGTTGAGCCAAAAACGTTAGTCTGCTGCAACCCAGACCCAGGGTCTGGTCCAGGCCCCCAAAGCGGCAGACTTTAACCAAAAACTGCTCAGCAGGTTACCTATCTCTGGCACCCAGACACCCAGTTCCCAATGGGATCCAAACCCCAAATAATCTGTTTTACTCTGTATAAAGCTTATACAGGGTAAACTCATAGATTGCCCGCCCTCTATAACACTGATAGAGAGATATGCACAGCTGTTTGCTCCCCCAGGTATTAATCACTTGCTCTGGGTTTAAAAATAAACAAAAGTGATTTTATTAAGTATAACAAGTAGGATTTAAGTGGTTTCAAGTAATAACAGACAGAAAAAAGTAAGTCACCAAGCAAAATAAAGCAAAAACATGCAAGTCTAAACCTAATACATTAAGAAACTGTTTACAGGTAATATCTTACCCTCAGAGATGTTCCAATAAGCTTTTTTCACAGACTAGACTCCTTCCTAATCTGGGCCCAGTCCTTTTCTCTGGTACATTTCTTGTTAGTTCCAGCAGACATCTTAGGTGGAAAACAAGGGTGTTCTCATGACTGGCAGCCTCCTTTGTTCTGTTCCACCCCTTTTATAGCTTTGGCACAAGGTGGGAATCTTTTGTCTCTCTGGCCCACCCCTCCTTCTAAATGGAAAAGCACCAGATTTAAGATGGATTCCAGTATCAGGTGACATGGTCACATGTCCTGTGAGACCCCAGCTTTCATTCTTCTAGGGCTGGCCCGCACGCATGCAGGAAGGTTTGCAAGTAAACAGACCATTTATAACCAATTGTCTATGTCAATGGAAGCCATCAAGATTCTAAATCACCATAAATGGCCCACACTTTGCATAATTACAATAGGACCTCAGAGTTATACTTTATATTTCTAGCTTCAGATACAAGTATGATACATACATACAAATAGGACAAACACACTCAGTAGATTATAAGCTTTGTAATGATACCTTACAAGAGACTTTTTGCCTAAAGCATATTCCAGTTACATCATATTCACACTCATAGGCATATTTCCATAAAACAGTATGGAGTGCAACATCACAATTGCCTTCAGTTATAAGTTACCACACAGCCTTTTCTAATCAAGTACATTTATTTTTAAGATGAAAGCATTATAGATAAAACATATTAAAATAAAGGAACCTACACATATGCTATAGAGCCTACTAGAGGTACCCAATCAGTCTTATGGGCCCCTAGTATGTCAAGTCCTTCCAACGCTTCCCTGGACAGAAGGTTAAGAAAATAAGAACATAAGAACGGCCATACTGGGTCAGACCAAAGGTCCATCTAGCACAGTATCCTGTCTTTTGACAATGGCCAATGCCAGGTGCCCCAGAGGGGATGAACAGAATAGGCAATGATCAAGTGATCCATCCTCTATCACCCATTCGCAGCTTCTGGCAAACAGAGGCTAGGGTCACTATCCCTGCCCATCCTGGCTAATAGCCATTGATAGACCTATCCTCCATTAACTTATCCAGTTCTTTTTTGAACCCTGTTATAGTCTTGGCCTTTGCAGTATCCTTGGGCAAAGATTGACTGTGCATTGTGTGAAAAAAATATTTCCTTTTGTTTGTTTTAAATCTGCTGCCTGTTAATTTCATTAATTTCAAGAAACCTTAGTTCTTGTGTTATGAGGAGTAAATAACACTTCTTTATTTACTTTCTTCACACCAGTCATGATTTTATAGACCTCTATCATATCCCCCCTTAGTCATCTCTTTTCCAAGTTGAAAAGTCCCAGTCTTATTAATCTCTCCTCATATGTCAGCCATTCTATACCCCTAATCATTTTTGTTGCCCTTTTCTCAACCTTTTCCAATATATCTTTTTTGAGATGGGGAGACCATATCTGCACACAGTATTCAAGATGTGGGAATACCATGGATTTCTATAGAGGCAATATGATATTTCTGTCTTATTATCTATCTTTTTCTTAATGATTTCAAACATTGTTTGCCTTTTTGACTGCCGCTGCACATGGAGTGGATGTTTTCAGAGAACTATCCACAATGACTCCAAGATCTCTTTCTTGAGTGGTAACAGCTAATTTAGACCCCATCACTTTATATGTATAGTTCTTTCCCTTTGCTGCTTCAGACAGTTTAAATTCAGTCTATTTATCCAAAAGTCTCTTCTTTGTCTTTTGATCTCTGGTCTGTTTTGAACTAATATATGCGAGCCTGCCCAGGTCGTGGTACTTCTCTGGGGGTGTCACATCCTACGTGAATTTACCTAGTCCCCTCAGTCCTCCCCCGCCCAATGTGTTTAGTTCCTGGAGGAGCTGTGATAGCCTTCCCAGATGGAGTAGAACAGTCACACAGAATCTATTCATTTAAATCAATGGACCCCAAAGATAGTGTGTGGGGTTGCAAATATCTGGCACATCTCTTCCCTAGAGTGGTTATATACAATCCTGACCCACAATAATACATAAACTTAATACAATCAGATCTTTCAAGGACATTGCAGGAAATTGCCATATCTGTCACAGGCACTACTGACAGAAATCCATAAAAAAGTAACAGGAAAGAAAGCTAAGGCCTAGAGAGAAGTAACTATTATCCACATTTTTAAGATAGATTTGAGAGGAGATCAAATAATAATAATAAAACCCCATACAAACCTATATGCTTGACTGCAGTTTTGTGGAAAAGTACAGATAATTCTGATCAGAGATAGATTAGGACAGCACAAAGGGAGACATGCATTGTTTAAAGATTATCAGCATGATTTCACAAAAAGAAGACCATACATGACAAACCTGATAGACTTTTGGTTGAGCAAATAATACAAAGAATTGACAGGGAAAAGTTGTGGACATAAATTTACCTCTCATAGAAAAACTACAAGAAAACTTTTAATACAGAACCATACAAAAGACTACATTCTACAAGGTCAGCAAGTATTGTAGGAGATGTGAGCTGCTTATAAGGATAAAGAACTGTCTTCAACAATGAAGACAAAGAGTAGCAATGAGAGAATACACTGAAGAATGGAGAGACTTGACAAGTGCAATGTTACAAACATCGGTAGTGGGTCCTATTGTGTTCACTTTATATATTTATATATCTGTTGCCAGGAAAAATGGATACTTAAAAAGATACAAAATATACAGATGGACCAAATCTGGACTGAAGAGAGAAATGTAAAGTCTACACAGAAAAGAACAACCATATTTAGAATTACCTGAATAAACAAGTGTCTTAGATGCAATTCAAATTGGAAACATTATTATGTATTCCCAGAAATATCCACAATATGCTAGGAGCTTTTATAGTACAATTGAAATGGAGAAGGTCCACCAAAGAAGAAAACAAAAATAACTATTAAAAATAAATGTAGTTATAGACAAAGAAACTAGGGGCTGGTCTATACTTAGCCGCTAGTTCGGCGGCTGGAAATCGAACTTCCTGGTTCGATTTATCGCGTCTGGTCTGGACGTGATAAATCGAACCAGGAAGTGCTCGCCGTCGACTGCGGTACTCCAGCTCAACGAGAGGAGTACCGCGGAGCCGACGGGGGAGCCTGCCTGCCGCGTGTGGACCGCGTCTGAACCGCGGTAAGTTCGAAGTAAGGTATGTCGACTTCAGCTATGTTATTCACGTAGCTGAAGTTGCGTACCTTACTTCGACTTGGGGGGTTAGTGTAGACCAGGCTTAGGTCTCATTTCTTGGAAAAGAGGCAGTGATATACAGTATTTGAAGTATACACAATTTTTAAATGATCCTTTCTACTACAACAAGGATGACCTCCTGTCATATACTTTATATGAACCTAAGAACCAGAAGGGAAGGTTTCAGCCTAAAGAGAAAGGTATATTTATTATATGGGATAGACCACAGAAGTTAGTACTATCAAATTGGGCATAAATATTTAAATAATGTAAACAATGTTTTGTTAAAAAAAATCTTTTAAAATAGGTTATTGCTAATTTAGTATGACAGGTTGATCTTACTATAGGTCAGGGATGTGCTGCAAATATTTGAAATAGGGGTGTCCTCATGTCAAGGGTCCGTGTCCTGGCAGAGATGGAATGAAGGACTGAAGAATCTATTCACTTAAATAACATATTCACAAGGCCATGGATTTGGGAAACAAGAGTACTGTGTTTCATGTGCTGGGAATGTTATTCCTGAAAAACGTATACTGACAGTATATTACACATTCCAATGTGCACCATGTGAAGGAGGCTGGGGTGGTAAAATGCTTTTTTAGGCATAATCTTTTTTTTTCCTCCCCCACAAACCTTTGTTGAATATATGTCCCACATTGTCCAATCTGATCTGTTGCAAAAGCAAAACAATGGTTCTTCAGATGTATTTTTCTTAGCTGGAAAGCTCTCTGCCACGCATGGCTTTACACAATCCAGAGGAGTCAAAATCCATGAGCGGCAGGGAACATTCACATCCACTTTCCCTTCACTTTGCTAGAATAACTTTAATCGTAGACCCCTGGAAACTCCTCTAGCATTCCACTGCCACATATTAAATGTCTGGTCCTTATCTGTCTCTGTTAGTTTCTTTGTTTCTTTGAAAGGGAGTCTCCATTAAGTGTGTGAGAAAGTGTGGTGAGAAAAAGAACACAAGAGATACTAACAGTGATGCATTAAATGGACTAGGATTCTTAGTCCAGGATACCATGAACTACTGTAAAACAAGATTATATTTTACAGATGCATTTTTCAAGAAAATAGGATTTCAAGACACACAATATGCTACATCAGCATGAACTATGGGAACAGTCTTAAAAGACATTGCATAGAAGAGACTGGAATTTGCCAGTCATAAATTTGCTTTTTAAAATATTCTGTATGACATTTTCTGAAACTTAAAAATCACCACAAGTTTCCTGTTAAAGGTTTCCTGCATATTTAACTCTGAAGTTTACAAATCAGCATAGGTTTGCTTAAAGGTTATTTTGTAAAATGAAATTTACAGATTGGCTTCTTTTGAATATACATCTGCTTCACATCCATTTAAAATAATCTCAGAATATTTCAAAGGACATGATTAAAATTTGAGAGACTCAGCTTTAAACATTTATTTATTTATACGTACACACACACACCCTTTCCCCCAAGACATTTAAACTACTATAAGCCCAATCGTGCTCCCACTGAAGTCTATGGGAGTAAGATCAGGAACCTAAAGCATGAGAATGTATGTTAATGTTTTTGCTGTAAATAGGTTTAATCAGCATGAGTTTGGGATAGCTGCTTTACTCCTTCTTGGTTAAACTATGATTACAGATCTTCCCAAATGATTGCTTAAAAAAACCTTTACACCATACCATGCTATCGTGGATTTTGTACATGACACAGGATTGGCAACTCCAGTTTCCAGCAAACGTCTCCTCAGGTAACATAGTCTGGGAAAGGATCCCATGCTTTCTTCCTCCTAAAATGATGAAATCTAAAACCAAGAACGAAACCAAACCACCATGTTCTGTCAGTTCCAGTTGCTGACAAACAGGATCCTCTGTGGTTGCTCGCCCCCTACTTATCAATAAAATCATTAAGGCCAAAGTCATATTGAGATTGGGACAAAATAATACAGGGCCATATTAATAGAGCAGCACCAGCAATATCTCCCCCTTGGCTATAGGGGGAGCAGTTCTTGAAGGACTCTCCTTCCCACAAGCAATACCATGTCTAAACCTTAACTTGAGAAGCAGGCTATTTTTTCGTATGTCTCACCACCTCATAACCTAAATCAAAGCCAAAGAAACATACCCCTCCCTTCCCAAAGGGAAGTCCTGCAATCTGGGTGGGGTGTGTGATGGTGGTGGTGGTGGGAGGATTTTAACAGGCTGTTCTCTCCTTTCTTTGGCTGTTCCTGCTGCTGCTGAGAAAGCAGCCAGCTAGGCTGAAGTGACAAGGACAAGCAGCACTTCCTTATACAAAAGGGTTTTGTGGGTGTTAGAATCCATATGAATCCACCTCAAGTAGAATTCATTTACAGTCTGTTCTAGACTGGAGACCTTTATACCTCAGCAATACATAGCTGTAAAGAGGTAATTTCTGAATTACTGCTCTTAATTTCCACTAAGTCATAATTGCTATATCTGTATCCAGGGCCGGCTCTACCTTTTTTGACGCCCCAAGCAGTGAAGCAAAGAAAACAAAACAAAAAAAGCGGCCGCAGCAGTGCTGCCAAAGAAGAAAAAAGAAAAAGCTGCCACCAAAGTGCTGCCGAAGAAGGGGAAAAAGAAAAAGCTGCCACCGAATTGCCCCAAAGAAGAAAAAAAAAGAAAAAGCTACCGCCGAAGTGCTGCCGAAGAAGGGGGAAAAAAAAAAAGGCCGGAGTGCCGTCCCTTCAGATTTGCCGTCCCAGGCACCTGCTTCCTTAGCTGGTGCCTAGAGCTGGCCCTGTCTGTATCTGTATGTCAACACTTTCTATTCATGCTATAGGAGCTAAAATGACCCGATTCTGCAGATTACGAGCAATGTGCTGTATCAGTTTTGAGATGCAGTGCCAATATTTATTACATAAAATATCCTTTTCCTCTCCTCAAGGCATCAATACCTCTCCTCTTAGCATGAGGATTGACCCTTGTTGACCCTCTCACATTTTAGAAGCAGAAGAAAATGTCCTGCTGCTCAAAACTTGAAATTTGCATATAAAAATTAAGCAGTTGTAACTAATTCCAAGAAATGATTGCCCAGTGGTTAAACAAAAGATATGAGGATAGATTTTACTTAAGTAATTGATTCTTTTTCTGTTTCTGCTGGTCCATTTAATATGTCAGGAAAATACAAAAGCACATAAGGTCTGTGATAAAGGAATGTTTACAGGTTTAATCAGTTTAAAATGATGTAATTAGCCATATTATCACAGTTAACTGAATCATAGAAATTAGAGATTGAAAAGCCTATTAGAGCTTTTTGTCAAGCTCTCTGCCAAAGCAGGATTGTTTCCTAGATTGCTGCTCACAACAGGTGATTTTTAGTGCTGTTAAAAATTAACTCTGTTAAAAACACGGTATATATTGTGAATATGTTTCAAGATCTCTGTGAAGATGAATATTATATCACAATATCTGAACATTGAAAAAACCAACTTTTATATGCCAGCACTTAAAACTAGTTCTGTTACCCTAGATCTGCATGCACTAATTACATTTAAGGTCCTATCCACCACAGCATAACCTAAATCAAAAAAGAGGTAAACAGTGAGGTAGTAAAATGTGTAGAAGATACAAAATTACTCAAGATAGTTAAGTCCAAAGCAGACTGTGAAGAATTACAAGAAATCACAGAAAACTGGGTGACTGGACAACAAAATGGCAGATGTTGATAAAACACAAAGTAATGCACATTGGAAGATGCAATCTCAACTACACAGACAAAATGATGGTATCTAAATTAGCTGTTACCACTCAAGAAAGAGATCACTGGAGTCACTGTGGATAGTTCTCTGAAACATTTGCTCACTGTACAGTCAAAAACGCTAACAGAATGTTAGGAACCATTAGGAGAGGGATAGAGCAGGGATCGGCAACCTTTGGTACGCGGCTCACCAGGGTAAGCCCCGGTGTGCCGGGCCGGTTTGAATTTCCTCACTTTTGAGTACTTCACTTTGCAGCCTTCAAATTCTTTCAGCATCGTATTTTTTGGGGGGCAGAAAGTGTATTCAAGTTAAGTTTCTATAGTAAGTTACGTATAAAGTAGAAAATAATGAACACCAAGTATGGTATACCACATACTAAGAAGGAAAATTAATTTAATATTTTCCTGTTCATCTTTATCTCACATTATTTCCCTTGCACATAAAATTTCTGAACAAAATACAGTCCAGTTTGAAGGCAATATGCAAGACAAATGTGTAACAAAGCTTATACAGTCCATGCTGCAACACAATCTGTGCAGTTGCTGACACAACATTGCCACTCCAGGTTTCATTTATCCCTTGTCAGGAACTGTTGATTTGGGATAGGGTAGAAAGTTCTTCTGTATTCAGTGCTAAGCAGCAGTATGTCTGAACTATGTTACACAATAGAGAAGCAACTCCCTGTCTTAGGAAGTCAGTAACACTTACACTTCAGTGGTAGAGGCTGGTACAGTGTCAGGTTCAGTTTGTTAAAACTGCAGTTAGGTAACAACTGAATTTCCAAGGCTTCACAGAAACATAAGGGCAGGCCTAAAGGTCTTCTTATTAGAAGATAATTTCTACTTTTTGTTGCTAGAATTCATGTAGTTTCACTGCTTCATTTTTACTCTTTCTTCTGGTTCACAGAACATATAATCTTCCTCAACAGCTGTCTCCGGCAACAAGAGAAAAGCCTGTGCCATGAATGCCTAAGGGATATAAATCTGACTAAAGTTCCTTCCATCTCTTTTGTGGGCTACCAGAGGAAAGAACGGAACTAAGTGGTGTCAGTACTGAGCAGGAAGCAAAAATAAACTAACTTACTTTTCCCCCTGGACTACTGCATCATACCACATGAGGAAAATGTGAACACTGCCCTTCCTGTTAGATGTACCAATTATGTTCAGAGATTTTTGTTGTTCTGAATAGA
The DNA here is from genome assembly GCF_002925995.2 of Terrapene triunguis. NCBI lineage: Eukaryota > Metazoa > Chordata > Testudines > Emydidae > Terrapene > Terrapene triunguis. Next base: position 1,803,262 of record NW_020664389.1, read on the forward strand.
GAGATCAAGCACAGCACTTGGCAATACACTTGCCATTGTGTACCTCTAAGTTTTAATCTTATGAAAAAGCAAAAAAACTTATGTTAGTTCTATTTTCAAAGCAATGAAGTAGGCAAAACTGTATCACTCTGAGTCCTGCAAGGCCTTATGCTGTATGGAATGCATATTTTGAAATGTTGTGCTTAAATACATATCATTGTCTGTATATTGCACATCTAAGGTCTCTATTAATCAAGAATGTGCTATGCAACACTGTGACATCTTTCTTTGTTATGCTAATTCTTTCTGGCTATTTCTGGAACATCTGTTATGTGTTGCAAGTGTAACGCTGACAGACCCCGGTCATTGGTTGGTAGGATCGAACCTGGGGCCTCTGGAACTTACTGCATGAGCCTCTGCTGCACAAGCTAAAAGCCAACTGACTCTTAGCTAAGGCTGTAGAGCAGACTCATTAATTGCTTTCTAAGTGGTCTTGGTGCCACTAGATGGGACAGAACACCACACCCAGAAGGTGTGTGGGTTATACAAGGATAGAGCCAAGTACCCCATCATACCCAGTGACACTAGAGAGTAACCCTTGATTTTACCATCTGTTAAAACATTTTGCTGCATCTGTGCATGATATCAACAGAGGCCTCTTTGCTAATGCAAGGGAAGCAAAGGACCCATATGTTAATTCATTCACAGTGCACATAAGACATTCTAGGCCTAAGCATCGTGTGGCACTACTATATACTGCATAGTTGTTCCTAAGATATATACATGGAATATAGGAAAGAAGAAATTAGTATAACATGGTTAGCTCTGGGTAGCAGAAGCATAAAAAGAACATTCTATAGCAGGGGTTGGCAATGTTTGGCACGCGGCTCGCCAGGGTAAGCACCCTGGCGGGCAGAGCCAGTTTATTTACCTGCTGACGCAGCAGGTTTGGCCGATCACGGCCCCCACTGGCCACGGTTCGCCATCCCGGACCAATGGGGGCGGCGGGAAGCCGCAGCCAGCACATCCCTTGCCCGCACCGCTTCTCGCCGCCCCCATTGGCCCGGGACGGCAAACCGCGGCGAGTGGGGGCTGGGATCGGCCGAACCTGCCGCGTCAGCAGGTAAATAAACTGGCCCGGCCCGCCAGGGTGCTTACTCTGGTGAGCCACGTGCCAAACGTTGCCGACCCCTGATCTATAGTAAGGAATACTACAAGCAGTAAATGACAGAGTATTAGTATGCAGGATACTTCTAGCCAAGGGTGCACACTTCTCCTCCACTTGAAGAACACAAACCCATTGCAGGAGTGTAAAGGAGAGAGGAGTGGAGCAGCAACAGTCAGCCAGCATATAGCGAAGAAGAGATACATTATAGAAGTTTGTCTTTCATTCACATGGAAGTCAAACCAGAGAAAGCAAAATAATTTTAAGCTCACTCCACTGGTTGAAAAAAAAATATTATTTTTATTACAGGAGTGCTTCGGGGCCCCATGGTACTAGGCATTGTACTGAGATACAGTACATGAGCTGGAAATCTTAGTTCAAAACAAAACTAGCAGGTGGACAATACTGTTAAAAGAGGGCTGGGGATGGAAGGGAGGATAGGATAACAGTAATAAGAGTGTTTATTTTCATCCAGTAGAGGACATGCATAGTTTTGTGATCAAATGAGACTCTGCCAGCCTGTGAATGATCACAAAAGAACTATTACTTGTTTAACATGAAGATTCTGATACAGAAGGCAACCACAGCAAGGAAATGCAATGTTAACATACGGACACTATCCTTTACTTATGTAAATACATATTTATGGATTTTTTCCCTCAATCAGTCACTCTCTCCAGTTTACATTTGCACAAGGAGTCCTTAGGAGAACTGAAAGGCATTGAACAAAATCAATATAAAAAGAAACAGGCTTAAGTATTTAAAATTACACATTTAGCTGCACATGCTTTCAGGTCAGCTTGAAAAACAGGTATGGATTCTGAGGGCTTACTCCAATCACATTCAAGAATTCATAGGATAGGTACCACAGTAAAGAGCCCGCTAAAAATGCATTAGATTAGATAGATATAGAGCTGCATTACTGGCCAAATCCTCTGTCCAGTGCCTTGGTCAAGTAGTCAGGCTGCATGGTGGGCAGATGAGAAGTGGGATAAATGGAAGAATTCCTTCCTCCCAGGCTGCAAACCTGCTTCCTGGGAGACACTGCAGCCCCCATCACCAGCTCACTCCCTGAGAGTGGCAAGGAACAAGGATCTGCAAATGGTCTCTTCTACTGTTGTGGAAGGAGCTTGCTCTGAGGTTCCAGGCTACAGAGGAGGACACAGTCCTACACTGCATCTGGCAGTGTACCTCAGCAGAAACATTCTGATTCCACTGGCAAGGGGTCCTTTCTGGCTCTAAATGAGGGGCTTTGATTTGGCCCAGAAAATGCACCATGAAGATGTTAATTAAACAAATATCACAGAATGACCCAAACTTGTAATGCTCTTTCTCTCTCTCTAGAAGAAAAACAATTGCCATTCTCAGCTTTTAATTACAATGCTCATCACTGACAAATGAATAATAGACAAAGTCAATGACAGCATATCTCATTCTGGATGATTTGGCCTGCTATCTAAGAGTACGTCTATACTTACCTCCGGGTCCGGCGGTAAGCAATCGATCTTCTGGGATCGATCCCGGAAGTGCTCGCCGTCGACGCCGGTACTCCTGCTCGGCGAGAGGAGTACGCGGAGTTGACGGGGGAGCCTGACTGCCTCGTGTGGACCCGCGGTAAGTTCGAACTAAGATAGTTCAACTTCAGCTACGTGAATAACGTAGCTGAAGTTGCGTATCTTAGTTCGAAGTGGGGGGTTAGTGTGGATCAGCCCTAAGGTTAATCCCTGATAAACTGGCCAATATATGGCTAAAAGTTATCCACTATCTGGCTATTTTGCATGATTTAACAAAATTTGTGGTAGAATCCTCAAGTAGTTGTGAACTTTTCCAAAAATACTCAGTGAAAAGTTTCCAGACATCAATACAATAGTAAAAATTGTTTTTTTCATATCTACATCTCTTTCTCTATATATAGATATGGGAAAAAACATATATATGTATACACACACAGAGAGACACACACACACACCACAAACACATCCTGCACACCAGTGCCAATCATAATAATATTTATTTATAATGACCGTGTTATGTCTTTTGTCTGTGGGTGAACATCAGCTACAAGTATAGGATATTTAGGGCTCTTTGGGAGATTCTGAGACACACCAAGCAAGCTACTGATACAGCTCAGTAGGATCACAGCATCACAATTATGAAGCTGTGTTTGAAGTAGAGATGACACTTCCATTCTAAACTATTTTTCGGTGTAACTTTCTAAAACAATTTTTTTGGTGTGCTTTGAACTTCTTCTGCTTCTTCTCATTCCCTCAAAGCAAAGAATTTTGGAAAACTTCCTCAAATTCCATTCAGCAGCTTTGGAGTTATTCACATGTGAAGACATCTTTTGTCAGTAAAGAAATTTTCTAAGTCACTTTCTGGCAGCAGATAATTCAGAAATGCATTTCCTTTAAAACTTCTATCTTGGTATGTATAGAATCTGGAGTGAGTGTTTTGCTTTGTTTAAAAGAACAGTTTGCTTTTGAAATAAAGCTATGAAATACTTTAAAATAGCAAAGTTAGAATGTCCTACTGTATTGCACAATCATAGAAACCCAATTTTGAATTGTCTTGCTTTTGTTCAATTAAAATCTCAATCTAAGCACTGCATATAGTGTTTTTTTTTTCAAATTATGTAAATTCACTTGATTGGAAACATTCTTCCAAGCATTTTCCCCCTTAATTTTAATCAGTACCATATTTACTGATAAATGCATGAAGTCTAGGGTGAAGCACTACTTAGGGCACCATCTTGGAGTGTAAGTTCAGAAGGAGGGAAAGCAGCAGCAGCAAAGGAAAATAGGCAGAAAGGAGGACTTGGAGTTCTGACTTGCTGGCATTTAGTTGCTGCAGCCATGCCAGACAGCCTAGAGGAAGGGATGCAACTCTGTAGAATTGTTGTGAATCTCTTAACTATTAAATAAGACTTTCTTAGTAAAATCTTCATCAAAAGGCATGAGAAAACCACAAAGTCTACTTCCCCCCCCACCTTAATTCCAAAAAGAAAACCAATAGGTGGTCTGATTTTTACAATTATTTTTAAAAAATAAATAAATCCAGTCTAGAAACCCTTTTACATAATTTAAGCCTGAAGGTTTTTTGTTTTATTTTGAAAACTTGTTTAGAATGGAAATACTGACATAACTTTAACTCTGGCTTTTGAAGTAAGATGCTGCAATAAAACAGATATCCATAACCATGGAGCTACTGTGTGATCTCTTTTGTAAATATGTATTCAGGACTTTTTAAAATGAATTTAAATACTATTATTTAGTTTTATTGTGATTCATATTTCAATTAACATAAATTTTGAAGCAAAAAAAATCAGGTACAATATCAGATTTGGTGTGTTAATGCAATTTCTTTTTGTGAAAAAAGAAAAAAAGCGTATGCTTTATTTGGAAAGACAATTTAAAAGAAGAGAATATTTGCTGAAGTTTTCATTTTTTCAGCTCATGAGTTTCATTGCTTGAGCTCTATGGAAATAAAACTCAGAATGTAAAAAAAGGAGGCAAAAAGCTGTCCAAGTGAGCATATTCAAACTGCAGCAAAATCAGTTTATAAATGGAACCCATGTTAAAATAGTTGAAGATTACATAATTTGAAAATCTAATAGACCAGGGGTCGGCAACGTTTGGCACGCGGCTCGCCAGGGTAAGTACCCTGG
>NW_020664389.1:1808169-1825525 GCF_002925995.2 Terrapene triunguis
TCGGCCGATCGCGGCCCCCGCTGGCCGCGGTTCGCCGTCCCGGGCCAATGGGGGCGGCGGGAAGCGGCACGGGCAAGCAATGTGCTGGCCGTGGCTTCTCGCCGCCCCCATTGGCCCGGGACGGCGAACCGCGGCCAGTGGGGGCCACGATTGGCCGAACCTGCCGTGTCAGCAGGTAAATAAAACTGGCCCGGCCCGCCAGGGTGCTTACCCTAGCGAGCTGCGTGCCAAACGTTGCCGACCCCTGTAATAGACCAATCCTGGCTGCCATTTATATCTATCCAGATCCCAAAAAAAGAATCATTGGCCAGTGCAGGATGTGTGCCACCCCAATTGTGGCTCCTGGAAAGCTCCTACGGTGCAGGACTTCTATGGATTCTTAGTGTATATCTACCCTGCAATAAAAAACCAGCAGCACTGAGTCTCAGAACCTATGCCAGTTGACTTGGGCTTGCAGGGTTTGGACTGCAGGGCTACAAATTTCAGCGTAAACATTTGGGCTGGAGCTTGGGCTCTGTTGCGGGGTTTCAGATCCTGGGCTCTAGCATATGCCTGAACTTCTACATTGCAATTTTTAGCCCCACAGCTTGAGACCCACAAGCCTGATTCAGCTAAGTTGGTCTAGCTGTGATGCTGCAAGTCTTTTATTGAAGTATAGCCATACCCTTTGAGAGTGGAGGTGTAATGGGACATTCTGGGTAGAACATAGGTCAGGAGATACATATATTAGAACATTCACATACTGGCCTATTACTGGTGGCATTAATTTGAAGAAGGGGTTGTGTGTTGGGCTATGGCCAGTCAAAATTCAGGTTCACAATAAGCTGCTCCTGTAGTGTTAATGTGCAATTTTTTTCTGACCACAGACAAAGATTAACAGAAATTGGATGAATCTGTTTCTATTTGTGTCATTCAATCTATGGCATCAGTTCCAGTGCTTTCCATAACATCCTGATTTTACTTTCCTTTCAATGGCTAGGCATAGTGAATTTGGCTCAAGGTCCTTTTAAGAATGTTAGGGCAATGACCTATATCCACAGACAAATCATGAAGGACGGTTTGAAGGACCGTGTGCTGTGGCTGGCAGTTGGAAGCTGTGAGCTTCAAAGGAAGGTCTGAAGGCTAGAAGCCTATGGTAATTGGCTGAGCCTTAATCAGTGGGCGGAGCATTCACCCAGGCCAGGGCTTTATAAAGCAGCGCACAAGCGACCAGGGAGCTTTTGCGACCAGGGGCTGCTAACAGGGAGTTTCGCAAGGGAGTTTAGACGAGGAGCAGGAAGGGAGCGCGGGTCCCTTGCCGGTTCTATATTATACCCTTTATTCCCCTTAAAACCTATAAACCAAACTACATTCAAAACGTCTTGCTTTAAACAACCCCTTCATTAACTAGGAGACAATGCAGGGAGAAGCCCAGCTGCAGAGTGGGGGCTATCCAGTTTATTGCACTGAGTGTAGCAAGTATGATTACCTGCCCTGTGGGCGGGTGGCGTATGTGTGCATTCGGTGCAAGGAGCTCCTGGCCCTCAGAGACCACGTACGGACTTTGGAGGCAAGGGTGGCGGAACTGGAGGAGCTAAGGGAGGCAGAGAGGTATGTTGGAGAGGCTTTCCGGGACACTGTAGAATTGTCCCACCTCTGGTCAGACAGCCCCTGCGCTGTTGAGGAGGATGAAAGGCCCAGAAAAGCAGAGCAGTCAACGGGAGCAGAGGGAAACCTTCCCATAGTTGGGACGCTCCTTCCAGACGGTGCTGGGGTTGCCTCTCGCACTGAGGTTACCTCTCCGGGGGAGGGAACTCCAGTTGCTAGGAAAAGGCAGGTATTAGTATTCGGAGATTCGATAATTAGAAACGTAGATAGCTGGGTTTGTGATGACCGGGAGAACCGTATGGTGACTTGCCTGCCTGGTGCGAAGGTTGCAGATCTCTCGAGGCATATAGACAGACTTATGTGTAGTGCTGGGGAGGAGCCGGTGGTCGTGGTACATGTAGGTACCAATGACATAGGGAAGGGTAGGAGAGATGTCCTGGAGGCCAAATTTAGGCTGCTAGGGAAGAGACTGAAATCCAGGACCTCTATTGTGGCATTCTCAGAAATGCTCCCAGTTCCACGCACAGGGCCAGGTAGGCAGGCAGAGCTTCAGAGTCTCAATGCGTGGATTAGACGATGGTGTAGAGAGGAGGGGTTTACATTCATTAGGAACTGGGGAAACTTCTGGAATGGGGGGAGCCTATACAGGAAGGATGGGCTCCACCTAAACCAAAGTGGAACCAGACTGCTGGCACTAAACATTAAAAAGGTTGTAGAGCAGTTTTTAAACTAGGAGATGGGGGATAGCCGACTGCTGCAGAGGAGCATGTGGATCGGACAGAGACTTCTCTTAGGGGAGAGTCTAATGATAGAGAATCTTCAGGTTATAGTCAGGAGCAGAGGATGGAAGAGGATAAAGTAAGGGCCAGATCAGATGATAAACATTCACATAAAGAAGAATCTGACACATCAGAAAAGGGCAGACAAATAAACAGTGACAAGTTTTTAAAGTGCTTGTACACAAATGCTAGAAGTCTAAATAATAAGATGGGTGAACTAGAGTGCCTTGTGATAAAGGAGGATATTGATATAATAGGCATCACAGAAACCTGGTGGACTGAGAGCAATCAATGGGACACAATCATTCTGGGGTACAAAATATATCGGAAGGACAGAACAGGTCGTGCGGGGGGTGGGGGAGTGGCACTATATCTGAAAGAAAATGTACAATCAAATGAAGTAAAAATCTTAAGCAAATCTGCATGTTCCATAGAATCTCTATGGATAGAAATGTCATGCTCTAATAAGAATATAACATTAGGAATCTATTATCGACCACCTGACCAGGACGGTGATAGTGATGATGAAATGCTAAGGGAAATTAGAGAGGCTATCAAAATTAAGAACTCAATAATAGTGGGGGATTTCAATTATCCACATATTGACTGGGAACATTTCACTTCAGGACGAAATGCAGAGGTAAAATTTCTCGATACTTTAAATGACTGCTTCATAGAGCAGCTGGTACGGGAACCCACAAGGGGAGAGGCAACTCTAGATTTAGTCCTGAGTAGAGCGCAGGAGCTGGTCCAAGAGGTAACTATAGCAGGACCGCTTGGAAATAGTGACCATAATACAATAGCATTCAACATCCCTGTGGTGGGAAGAACATCTCAACAGCCCAACACTGTGGCATTTAATTTCAAAAGGGGGAACTATGCAAAAATGAGGGGGTTAGTTAAACAGAAGTTAAAAGGTACAGTGACTAAAGTGAAATCCCTGAAAGCTGCATGGGCGCTTTTTAAAGACACCATAATAGAGGCCCAACTTCAATGTATACCCCAAATTAAGAAACACAGTAAAAGAACTAAAAGAGAGCCACCGTGGCTTAACAACCATGTAAAAGAAGCAGTGAGAGATAAAAAGACTTCCTTTAAAAAGTGGAAGTCAAATCCTAGTGAGGCAAATAGAAAGGAGCATAAACACTGCCAAATTAAGTGCAAGAATGTAATAAGAAAAGCCAAAGAGGAGTTTGAAGAACGGCTAGCCAAAAACTCCAAAGGTAATAACAAAATGTTTTTTAAGTACATCAGAAGCAGGAAGCCTGCTAAACAACCAGTGGGGCCCCTTGATGATCGAGATACAAAAGGAGCGCTTAAAGATGATAAAGTCATTGCGGAGAAACTAAATGGATTCTTTGCTTCAATCTTCACGGCTGAGGATGTTAGGGAGATTCCCAAACCTGCGCTGGCTTTTGTAGGTGACAAATCTGAGGAACTGTCATGGATTGAAGTGTCACGAGAGGAGGTTTTGGAATTAATTGATAAACTTAACATTAACAAGTCACAGGGACCAGATAGCATTCACCCAAGAGTTCTGAAAGAACTCAAATGTGAAGTTGCGGAACTGTTAACTAAGGTTTGTAACCTGTCCTTTAAATCAGCTTCTGTACCCAATGACTGGAAGTTAGCTAATGTAAAACCAATATTTAAAAAAGGCTCTAGAGGTGATCCCGGCAATTACAGACCGTTAAGTCTAACGTCTGTACCAAGCAAAGTAGTCGAAACAATAGTTAAGAATAAAATTGTCCGACACATAAAAAAACATAAACTGTTGAGCAATAGTCAACATGGTTTCTGTAAAGCGAAATCGTGTCTTACTAATCTATTAGAATTCTTTGAAGGGGTCAACAAACATGTGGACAAGGGGGATCCAGTGGACATAGTGTACTTAGATTTCCAGAAAGCCTTTGACAAGGTCCCTCACCAAAGGCTCTTATGTAAATTAAGCTGCCATGGGATAAAAGGGAAGGTCCTTTCATGGATTGAGAACTGGTTAAAAGACAGGGAACAAAGGGTAGGAATTAATGGTAAATTCTCAGAATGGAGAGGGGTAAATAGTGGTGTTCCCCAAGGGTCAGTCCTCGAACCGATCCTGTTCAACTTATTCATAAATGATCTGGAGAAAGGGGTAAGCAGTGAGGTGGCAAAGTTTGCAGATGATACTAAACTGCTCAAGATAGTTAAGACCAAAGCAGACTGTGAAGAACTTCAAAAAGATCTCACAAAACTAAGTGATTCGGCAACAAAATGGCAACTGAAATTTAATGTGGATAAATGTAAAGTAATGCACATTGGAAAAAATAACCCCAACTATACATACAATATGATGGGAGCTAATTTAGCTACAACGAATCAGGAAAAAGATCTAGGCATCATCGTGGATAGTTCTCTGAAAATGTCCATGCAGTGTGCAGAGGCGGTCAAAAAAGCAAACAGGATGTTAGGAATCATTAAAAAGGGGATAGAGAATAAGACTGAGAATATATTATTGCCCTTATATACATCAATGGTACGCCCTCATCTCAAATACTGCGTACAGATGTGGTCTCCTCATCTCAAAAAAGATGTACTGGCACTAGAAAAGGTTCAGAAAAGGGCAACTAAAATGATTAAGGGTTTGGAACGGGTCCCATATGAGGAGAGATTAAAGAGGCTAGGACTCTTCAGCTTGGAAAAGAGGAGACTAAGGGGGGATATGATAGAGGTATATAAACTCATGAGTGATGTGGAGAAAGTGGATAAGGAAAAGTTATTTACTTATTCCCATAATACAAGAACTAGGGGTCATCAAATGAAATTAATAGGCAGCAGGTTTAAAACAAATAAAAGGAAGTTCTTCTTCACGCAGCACACAGTCAACTTGTGGAACTCCTTACATGAGGAGGTTGTGAAGGCTAGGACTATAACTGAGTTTAAAAGAGAACTGGATAAATTCATGGTGGTTAAGTCCATTAATGGCTATTAGCCAGGACGGGTAAGGAATAGTGTCCCTAGCCTCTGTCTGTCAGAGGGTGGAGATGGATGGCAGGAGAGAGATCACTTGATCATTGCCTGTTAGGTTCACTCCCTCTGGGGCACCTGGCATTGGCCACTGTCGGTAGACAGGATACTGGGCTAGATGGACCTTGTTCTGACCCGGTACGGCCTTTCTGATGTTCTTATAACATGAAGTCCAGAGTGGTAAGTATGGGGGAGGTAAGTTGAGTATGAGCAGGTGGCTTTGCCAATCTGTTCCAAAAATAGGCCATACAAGCTTTAGCTGGTCTAAACTTACTTTCTTTTTAGGGTTTGGTTTTATTTCTAAGAGTAACTCAAAATTAAGCATACAAATCCAAGCCTTCTCCCCAAGCTTGGTTGCTCCATAGTCCTTCTGCAATGATTGTTCAGCCTACCTCAACCCACTCCTTTCTCTTTAGGGAACGACTCTCCCCTCCCTAATATCAAGGTGCGATAATGAGCCACCTGCCTCTGTGAGTCTGCAAAATGAACATCAACATTTCCCAGCAGAATCAACACCTCCCAACAGCGTAAGGTGTTTCAGGCAAATACTGTCATCCTGTCCCACCAAGTCATGGAAATATTCATTCTTTATTATGTCAATTGAGGAGTACTTCTAAAAACACATGTAACTAGAATACTACATACAGTGCAACATTGGTTAACAAAATGGGTTGCAAAATAGATTTTATGCAGGGCCCTCATGTTCTTTAAGGCAGGCGTGGCCAACCTGAGCCAGAGAAGAAGTCAGAATTTACCAATGTACATTGCCAAAGAGCCATAGTAATATGTCAGCAGCCCCCCATCAGCTCCCCCTCCCCCCGCAGTCCCAGTGCCTCCCGCCCACTGGCAGCCCCGCTGATCAGCGCCTCCCCCTTCCTCCCCGCACCTCCCAATCAGCTGTTTCATGGTGTGCAGGAGGCTCTGGGGGGAGGAGCGAGGGCACAGCAGGCTCAGGGGAGGGGGCGGGAAGGGGTGGAGTGGGGGCAGGGCCTGGGGCAGAGCCAGGGGTTGAGCAGTGAGCATGCCCTGGCACATTGGAAAGTTGATGCCTGTAGCTCCAGCCCCGGAGTCAGTGCCTATACAAGGAGCCGCATATTAACTTCTGAAGAGCTGCATGTGGCTCCGGAGCCACAGGTTGACCTCCTCTGCTTTAAGGAGTCTGGGACAATTTGGTGGCTAAAAGAGATCAGACAGATGTTCTGAACCTTCTGACTTTAAGAAGCTGCTATCAAATCAAAGGAACATCATGAAAGGATAGAGTACAGTAAACAGGGAGGCTGTGTTGCAGCAAGGACCACTAATGCAAATAAGGAGATTACAACTGACTTTTTCAGAGTAAACAGACTATATACATAAAGGATTTCTGTTCATTTATATCAAAATATAAATAATTTAATATGCAATAATGAAATACAGGGAAATTGAAGTAAAATAAAAAAGAGAAAAGTGTGTTCTATATAGAGAAGTCTGGAATTGTAAACACCTTCACTGACCTACTATGCCACTCAATGAGTTATGGGCAATGAATGAGCATGTGTTTGAAGGAAACAAATGACTCACTTCTACTGACCAAAGTTTGATTTTAGAAGAGTGTATACAAATTATAAACTTTTCTTTATTGTGCAATGGAAAAATATTGATGGAATATGGATTTTCATTATAAATTCCTTGGTAGGGCAGTCAGGAGGGGCTAAAGATCTCCTCGAGGCAATCAGCTCCAACCCAGAGCACCTATGAGGCTTGTCATGCCTGGAGATGGGCAGGTCCTTAAAAGGGCAGATCTCTGCTCAATGTAGGGTGGCAGTCTGAAGGAGCAGAGCTGCAAATTAGAGCTCTCTGGCACCAGGAAGCAGGGACTGCTGACTAGGGAAACAGCTTGAGAGCCTTGGGTGCCAGTTCTTTGCTCTTTCCCCCCTGCCCTTTCCTTGGCTTCCCAAAGGCAAAGGACTCTGCCTTTTGTGGACTGCAGAAGTATACTGACACTTTTTTTGGTTTACTTTACTGCCCCCACAGCTTTTACGAGAGCAGATGCCCTGGATAGCACAGCCCCAGATGCTGAGAAAAGAGCATTTCCCAACCTCTCCTCAAGGTAATGCTAGAGAGGTATATCCTTCTACAAAACCATATGGATAATCACGCTATACTTCCAGCAAAGTGTGCTAGCTGTTTGACATGGAAATTCCATAATAAGCCATTTTTTTGAAGAACATTATTTCAGCATGAATTTCACTGCAGTGTGCTGTGCATTGTTTATTTTATTTAGATTTAAATACCCAGCATGATGCCTATCCACACCTCTGGGTGTCTTGAGAATTATTTAAACTTATGGTCAAAATAACCTCCCAACACCATAACAGTGTTTGCACACAACATTGAATTAAACTTACCAGATAGTAATTTGAAGCTGCAAAATAAACCTCACCCAAAATGCCATTCCCTCAGCTTTCCCCCAAAGCTCTAGCATATAGGTGCTTTTTTTTTGCAATATACCCTGTAGGTCAACTAATTCTAGCTATTTTTGACCATAGTGAGGAGACAGTTCCAGAGTCCAGGGGCTCACTGAGAATCCCAACCCAGCAGCTTGCTTTCTTCTACACAAACAGGGCTCCGACTCATATTGTGGTTAGCAGAAGAGCTACAGCAATATCACATCAGGCGGAAGGCAGTTGCTCAGGAAAGAAGGTCTCAAGCTATTTAGGACTTCAGAGCTCAAAACAACACTCTCAGCTCCACTTAGAAACCCATCAGCAGCCAGTACAGATCTTAAGACAATGAGAAATCAGCTATATTAGGAACCAACTTCAGTTTCTGGAGAGATTTACATTGTAGGCCTGTGCAGAACATCTTGCAGTAGTCTAATCTGGAGCTGACAAAGGTAGTAGCAAGATCTGTGTTCAAAATAAAAGGTTTACAACCTCCTAGCCAGGCACAGTTGATCAAAGTTCTCATGGGCCTCTGCTGTAATATGATCATTTAAAACCACCCATGGATCTAAAGCCACCCATAAATTGCAAACTCAGGGGACCCAGGGTGGATGAAGCCCCTTAATCAAAGGGACTAATGTCATTTTCTTTGACTAAAGGACTAATGCCAACTTCATACTGACATATTTAGATTAAGATGATTTTGTTTCCCCTCATTATGCCCTAATCCCAACCAGACATTGGAAAAGGTGTCTCAAATAGAGACAAAGCTGGATTTCTACCTCATAATGAAAATGCAATACCGTATGCATAATTATTAACCCCTTAATAATCCCATAATTCACCTGGAGTGTAAGGGATGACAGAATGGCACTCTGCCACACCTCATACTCTAGAGCCATTAGGAAAGTGAAGCAATGTCCCACAGCTACCTCTTGTGATCTCTGAGCAAAAAGAACAAAGCCACTGCAGGGCAGCACTATCTACTTTGAATAAGGTCCTCAGACCTGTCCAGATTATCAATCACATTGAAGAAAGCTAATAGACCCAATGATTAATACTGCTTGAAAATTTCTTGTTGAAACTGTTTGACAGAAAATGGGGGCTAATGCTTTTTTCTTCTTTTGTGAAAAGTATCCTGCTTTCCAGAGGAAACTTCGATGTTTCCATTGAAAACAATGAAACCTCTGAAAACCAAGAAGTTTTTCATTTTTTGCCCAAAGGTGGAAGAATTTTGGGCAAAACACAAAATAGATTGACTCTGATATGCCGCAGGAGTGCGTCATCGGAGTTGCACAATGATTGCGTCATATCCTTAGTCTCCTCCATGGGTTGAGCTCCCCAGATGGATTTTGTCTCCCATGTAGCACTACAGCCATGGAATTGCCCTAAAGCATTTCCTTCCATCCCCAAGAAGGAAGTACTTGGTGTATCATAGGGGATGTAGAGTAACCATGGAACCTGGCCTGTAAAGGAGAATGAGAGCATAAGGCAGCTGAGGCAATGAGGTAGAATTTCAGATGAAAAGTATTTTGGTTTTTCAATTTTTTCATTGAAAAGTGAAGATTCACCGAGGGGAGGGGAAAGGGAGAGGTGAGGAACTATATTTTCTGTACTAACAATATCAACAAACATTTGATCTTCATCAAACAATGCCATTTCTATGTCAGAAACAGGTCTGTAATTCAGACTGACCATAGTCAAGTTGTTCAGAGGCACCTAGATATTGTGAGGTTTGTCTTGTCACAGCCTTCTCAGCAATCTTATTAATATAGGGAGGTATGGCTATGGGATAAAAATTAACCAGATAATCAATGTCAAACAATGTTTTCTTCAGTAAGGGCCACAAAAATGATTCCTTCAAAGCAAATGACAGTCTGCCCTTCCTAAGAAAGGTGTTCACAATCTCTACTGACTCTGGACCTGGTACTTCCCCACTAGCCTTCAACAGGCAGGAAGTGCATCACTCCAAAGCTCTGGTTCTGGCAAAAAGCTCTCACACCAGCAGTACATGAGCAAAACACAGGCTAAATTTCTAGCAGAGATGTTTACCATATGTTCCCCAAAAATCTTGCTCTGCACCCTGACCTGAGACTGACTGACCTGATCCACACAACAAGAAGTTTCTATAACACTTCAGTTTGGTTTTTGCACTAGAAACTTAGACAATCTGGAAGTTTTCCCCATTGTAACTGGATTATTTTTGGCCATGACTTTTAGCCTTCATTATAGTTCAATTTAATACTCTTTGGACATTCTGATAAAAGTCCAGGGTGAATTTAGATGAACAGCCCATTTGTCATACCAACAAAAGGGAGTTAGATATTGATTTAAGGGATTTGGAGAGGGTTGGGTGACTTATTCTTCATCCAACTAATTGATTGATATTGTTAAGACATGCTGTATGTTTCTGTAATGGCAAAAGGATTTATAAAATGTGCATTTTTAGTTGTTAACATGGACCTGGATAACTTGAAGTTTAAGGGTCTGATCCAATTCCCACTGAAATGAATGAAAGGCTTTCAATTGATTCAGGGGGAATTGGATTGGGTCTTAAAGATCCCATCTTAAAGCCCATATACAGTAAAGTCAACAGGTGATTTGCATGTATAAGATTTAAGGATTTGACCTCATATTCTTAAATATTATCCTTAAGGCTACTTTAAAGCTCTAAGGAAAAAGAAGAAACTCCTTCTCTCATCCCGGACTCTCTCCGTCACAGAGAGGAACAGCAGCAGTGCCCCCAGTGTTAAGAGCAGCATACAGGAAACCAATTGCAGACCATAAGAAGAACTTTATTGAATCTACACATTAATTAACAATGCTGTATATTTTATATACCAAAAGATGGCACTCTCCTGGCTTTGTAGTGGCTGCTGACAGTAAATAACAGCCAGAATGCAGTTGTGCTCTGGTCCTTGCTTCTTCCCTCCCCTTAGCATGCTCCTTGTTGCTTGGTTCTAGGACTCCCACTCTCCCTCACAGTTATGTTAAAAGAATTATTAGTATATTAGCCAGGGTTCCCAAAGAACTTTGTGAAGTAAAGGTAAGAGAGAAACAATGAAAATGAATAGTAGATAAATTTATACCTTGCTTATACAGAAAAAATATGATTTTATAAGCCTATTTTTGTGACTGCTTAAGAGTTTTTTTAATTGGCTCTAATTATACCTCAAAGAAAGTATTATACAGTGAACATAGTTCATCTTGCATGTGCATAGGAAATGTTGGTCATAAAGGTGACATTAATGTCTGATTGATTAAAACTCTCGTTTTGAACCCATACTAAGCTCTGTTGTTAATAGGTCAAACTTTCTGGGTTCTTTGTAAATTTAAAGCATAATATAAATGTGCTGTTGAAAACAAGTTGTTTAGA
The DNA here is from genome assembly GCF_002925995.2 of Terrapene triunguis. Classification (NCBI taxonomy): domain Eukaryota; kingdom Metazoa; phylum Chordata; order Testudines; family Emydidae; genus Terrapene; species Terrapene triunguis. The sequence goes on from NW_020664389.1 coordinate 1,819,338, forward strand.
TGAAAATTTGGAGTATAGTGAAATGTGTCAGCCCTGTTACGAACAAGATTGACATCTGACAATGATTAAATGGTATCAGTTACATCATTAACCAAAAATTGTAATATGGAATAAACATCTTGTCTATAAAAGTCCATGAAAACTGTTGCAACTTGGAACTTGTTGAGCGACAGACCGTTATCCCAATTCAGTATGTATTATCTTTCTGTTTGTGCTCTTCAATCTTAGATATCCAATCTCTGATTAATAAACCTGCTGGATCTTGACCATCTGATGTCTTGTCAATCGATAATATAATAGAGCCCATTATTTACACCCTAGATGAAGGGCTGTAAGGGAAGCTGGGGTAGAGTCCTTCTTTAGCTAGGAGAGTCCTTACATTGGGGTAAACCCTGATGAGCTAAATCTGTTTTTTTAAAGATCCCTGTGTATGTATAAGACCTGAAAGGTCTTAAGGCAACAGCTAATGAAACCCAGACTCACACAGCAATTGGATAGGCTAAGTCTAGCTGAGAACTGGTAAAGGCCGATTGTCTAGAATCCTGGGAATTATATGCTGTCTTCTGCTTTTGTTATCTAATATCTCTTCAAAGTTGTACATAATATGAATGTAAACCATGATTCAACATCCTGCATCCATGTCCTTACACAGAGTTCTTTTCTTCTATTACTGGAGTCGAAACCTCCCTAACCATGGGGACGCTGTGGCAACCTTTAATTCACAACAAAATTAGAATACAAAATGTTAAGAAACAAAATATTACAAATTATACAGTGAGTGAGACTCCTCACCCTGCATTCCTTAAACCTGCATAGTTCTCATTGATTTAGTTGCTTTTGGACTTCAAGAGAGTTTTGCATGTGAAAAGAGTGCAAGATCAAGTATTCTAGTAATATCGAAGAAAGGTTCTTCCACAGGGGTTTAAAGCAACAGGCATTGCTAAATGCATACTATTTCGATTGTGGGAAAATAGATTGAATAAACAAACCACTAGAAGAAGTATGAAGATACCAGGGATATAAATTAGCCAACAAACAGCATTTTGTTTTAGTGAAATATATACAATTTTTGACAGGAATGTGTAGGAAAAACGTTTCAAAGAGAGAGATCCTTTATTTATTTATTACTAACATATATGGTGGCTATTCTCATGTCATCTAAGAGCTGAATTACAAATATTAAAAATACAAATTATATATGGCATTCAAATAAAAAGATCCAATGCAAAACATAATAAACATGTCTTAATTTGTCCTTTTAAGGTTGCTATACGTGGGCTCCCATAGGCTGCTAAGGGAAACAAGTTCCAAAAGCAGTGCTCTCAATGGCATACTCAAACTGAGGCACAGACAACAGAAGTCTTTCTCCAATTTATATCAATGCTATGACAGGGTTGCGGTCCATCCAGGCTTTAAAGGTCACCAGAATAACCTTGATTTGCAGTCAGATGCAAACAGAAAGCCAGTGCAGAGACTTGAGTACAGGTGCAATATATTCACACTGCCTTTACTACCTAGAGTTGCATATCTTCCTATTGGACCTTCAGTTCTTAAGATAAAGAAAGTTGACTGATTTATAGAGGAAAATATAAGAGAAATGTGGCCACAGTAGTTTGTCCATTTACAAATGATCAAAGTGACCACTACAGGTCTCCTACTTAAATCTTTTTACTTACCTATAATTGTTATTATTTTCTCTGGAGTCTGCACCTTTATTATACCTTGATCAAGACATTCGGACTTTGACAAAAACAATTTGCTATCCCTGGTTTAGGTCATCTGTATGCCATGGTGACCTGCAGTGATGATGGGGGAGGTGATCAGGTGCAGTAAGTGTGACATTGTAATAATTATGGAATACAGATATTTATAATATCTAGGTGGGAGGGGGTAGGAACAGGACAGTGGCTGAGCAGTGCATTTTCTCAGAGTACTCTAGAACCCTTGCAAGCTATAGCAGTGTCCAAGGACAGATCTTGGAAATAGAGCCACAGAAAAGGGGGGAAGGTGTGGGAGGGAGTCCTTGGGCCTGTGACAAAGGCCATGACCTCAGTACAGAGGAGATTGGACCACAGGGAAGGTGTGTTTAACATTATTTCTTTCTCATCCCAACCCAAATGTCAGTTCCAGGATAGGCTGAGCCAGAAGCCAGCTGACAGTCTCCTATGGTTACCAAGAAGCCATGGACTCTTGAGCAAACACACAAGTGGGGCTGATTTAAAAATGTTTGTGGGAAAAAAAGTTTGATTAATTTTTTATAAAAAAGGACTCTTTCAACCAGCTATATTTACAAGACACAGTGTAGATATTAAATTCACCAGTATTGCCAAACTCAAATGTTGAAAAAAAAAATCATGGAGTTGGCTTAAAAATAATGAGATTTAGGGGAACTGAGGGGGGAAAAGAAGCACTGGTCACCCCTACTTTAGGTATGATTATTTCAAGCTAGAAGCGCAACCTTAAACTTTACACCAAAATATGGGCCCCCATGTCGGTTGTCAAAAAGGGACTCCATTTACTTTCTCCTAACTCCCGGGTGTCATTCTTTTCCGATGCATACTCTAACCACATTCCTCTTCTGCATTCCTTCCAATTCTCCTGCACTTCTCCTATAGATTTTTCTCTCCACCCCAGCCCAATATCCTGCCACAATTAAGTTTTCCTTCCATGCTCCTTCGGAGTCCCCTGTGATACACCTAACCCACTTACATTCATTTGCCATCAATATATGTTGTCCTTTTTCCACAGTTTCCCAAACTTCAGATAATTAGCTTGTAGCTCCTTGCAGGGCTCCATCACCACCAGCTAATACAGTATGTAGCAGGAAAATCCTGACATTCTGTTACTGAGTCATGATAACGTCACAAATGTTTGACAATTCTGAGCCAATCTGAACAAGAAGTCTTGATGTCACCAAAACCAGACACAAGAGCTCAATATGCACCGATATTGATCTACTTATATGGCCTCCATCACTGTAGTATGTGAATACTACACAAACATTGACTTTATCACCCCCCCCCCCAGTTTCTCCTGTGACGTAGGGGGGTATTATTATTATGTTTTACAGATGGGGAACCAAGAAATTAAATTACTTGCCCAGGATCACAAAGGATGTCTGTGGCAGTTATGCAAATTTAACTCAGAGCTGTTGAGTCCTACGATAGCCCAGTTAAGTTGGGTCGTCTGTAAACAGCCAAAATTCTCAAGTTGAAATTATCCTAACTCTCATATAATAACAACTCAATAGGATTAATAAGAATAATATATTCTCCATCTTATTTTCTATCCACTTTTTTAATGATTCCTAACATCCTGTTTGCTTTTTTGACCACCTCTGCACACTGCGTGGATGTCTTCAGAGAACTATCCACGATGATGCCAAGATCTTTTTCCTGATTCATTGTAGCTAAATTAGCCCCCATCATATTGTATGTATAGTTGGGGTTATTTTTTCCAATGTGCGTTACTTTACATTTATCCACATTAAATTTCAGTTGCCATTTTGTTGCCCAATCACTTAGTTTTGTGAGATCTTTTTGAAGTTCTTCACAGTCTGCTTTGGTCTTAACTATCCTGAGCAGTTTAGTATCATCTGCAAACTTTGCCACCTCACTTTTTACCCCTTTCTCCAGATCATTTATGAATAAGTTGAATAGGATTGGTCCTAGGACTGACCCTTGGGGAACACCAAGATAGTTAAGACTGAAGCAGACTGTGAAGAACTTCAAGAAAGATCTCACAAAACTAAGTGATTGGGCAACAAAATAGCAAATGAAATTTAATGTGGATAAAAGCTGCAGACAGGTTCTAATCATATTGTGTGCCCAGTGCTTGGAATCGATATTCATGATAAATTTAGCAAGCAAACTAAATTTCACATATGCTTGAGAATACATTGGATACTGTGATCAGAGGGCTATTCACCAGATCATAACAACACACACAACCAAGTTAAAGTAGAACAATGGAAACAGTTTATGAAAATTCAGCAGTGTATTCATTGATTTACTGTTGCCTCAAGCAATAGCTCATCTGAGCCTTAGGTAAATACAGCATAGCAGTAAAGTCACAGACATTAACAGTGTCCTGAATAGGCAATGAGAAATTATTCTTGTTTAGAAGTTTTAGGCAGGCACATTTGTCCCAGCCACATCACCTTATCCACTCAGAGTATAATCTCTAATGGCTTTTTATTCTTTTGAGTGTTGGGTGCTATTGGGTGTTAACATTGCTGTTTGGGGACACTCCCAGTATATCAAAAGCAAACCTATTAGTCTTCTGTGGCTCACTTTCTCTGTGATTCCCAATGTGATTCCCAGCATCATATGACTTGTACTGATAAAGGACATTAATTGGCTAGATATTTCATTTTCTTCTTACAATAATACTTAGCGTTTATAGCCTTTTATGCTTTCAGATCTGGGCAAATATTAACAATTTAATCCTCACAACAGTCTGTGAGGTAGTTAAGTATTATTATAATGATTTTAAAAATAGGGTAACCAAGATGTTGAGACATTAGTGGCTTGATTTTTCAGACGTGCTGAACACTCATTTGACTTCCATGGAACTCCACAGGAGCTGGAGGTTGCTCAGCACCCCATCTATGAGAATCCAGCTAGAAGTGATTTATCCACAACTAGAGAGCAAATCAACGACAGAGCTGAGATTAGAGCACAGTACTTCCTAGTTCCCAACTAGAGCTGGTTGAATACTACAGATGTAACTCTGATTTACAGTAGTTTGATATGTCAATGTTCATGGCCGTTGTTACTTGCTATTTGTGAACATTCAAGTGTCTGAGAAACAGTTTTTCTTTGCACAAATACCCATGTGGGAATAAAAGTATTCATTATTCAGATCCAAAATACAACATATTCAATATTCTCTGTTTCCAAAGTTTGCCTCCAATCAGTAAAGAGAAACAATACCATGTTATTTAGGTGACTGATCATACAGAATGAATATCAAATAATGAATAGTGATTAGCCAAAATGACAGTTTGAAAACAACCCATAGGTTGACATTTATTGAAATCAGACTGCTCAAAAGTGATGTATGAATATAAAATCTGTCTAAATTCACAGTGAATGATCATAGTGACTAATTCACCCAACTCTGCTCCCAAGCTAGTGTTCAGACAAGTGCACACTGTCCTCCAATGGCAATTCAAACCAAAGAAATTAACCCTTTAACTCATAGCAATGATGGATATCATGTCATATCATATTTATCTCTATATATCATAGAAATATAGGTCTGGAACAGAGCTCAAGGAGTCAGCAAGTCCAGTCTACTGCACTGAGGCAGGACCACGTAAACCTAGACCATCCCTGACAGGTGTTTGTCCAATCAATTTTTTAAAGCCTGTAATGATGGGGATTTCACAATCTCCCTTGGACCCTGTTCCAGAGTTTAACTCCCCTTATAGTTAGAAAGTTTTTCCTAATATCTAACATAAATCTCCTATGCTGAAGATGAAGCCCATTACGTCTTGTTTTGCCTTCAGTGGACATGAAGAACAATTGATCACAGTCCTCTTTGTAACAGCCTTTAACATATTTGAAGATTTATCAGGTACCCCTTCGTTCTTTCCTCAAGACTAAACATGGTCAGGTTTGATTTTTTTTAAACCTTTCCTCATTAGGTCAGTTTTTTCTAAATCTTTGATCATTTCTGTTGCTCTTCTCTGGATACTCTCCATTTATCCACATCTTTCCTAAAGTGAGATGCCTAGAATTGGACACAGTACTCCAACTGAGGCCTCATCAGTGTTGGATGGAGTGAGAGAACTACCTCCCAGGTTTTATATACAATACTCCTATTATTAAACTCCAGAATATTAGCCTTTTCATAACTGTAGCACATTGTTGACTTATATTCAATTTGTGATCTACTTTAACCCCCTCATATTTTCAGCAGTACTATCACCTCACCAGTTATTTCCCATATTGTAGTTGTTCGTTTTATTTTTTCCTTCCTAAGTGAAGTAATTTGCACTTATCTTTATTGAATTTCATCTTGTTGAATTTAGACCAATTTTTCAAGGTTGTTTTGAATTCTAATTCTGTCCTCCACAGTGCTTGCAATGTCTCCCAGCTTGGTGTCATCAGCAGATTTTGTAAGCATATCCTCAACTCCATTATCTAACTCAGGGGTCGGCAACGTTTGGCACGCGGCTCGCC
>NW_020664389.1:1825925-1830737 GCF_002925995.2 Terrapene triunguis
GGGGGCCACGATCGGCCGAACCTGCCGCGTCAGCAGGTAAATAAAACTGGCCCGGCCCGCCAGAGTGCTTACCCTGGCGAGCCGCGTGCCAAACGTTGCCGACCCCTGATCTAACTAATTAATGGAAATATTAAATAATACTGTATCCACCACTGACCCCTGTGGGACACCACTGGATACACCCTCCCAGTTTGACAGTAAACACTTGATAACTACTCTTTGAGTATGGTCTTTCAACCAGTTGCGCACACACACATTATAGTCATTTCCTCTAGACTGCATTTCCTTACTCTGCTTATGAGAATGTCATGTGAGATTGTGTCAAAAGTTTTGCTAAAATCAAGATATATCACATCTACTACTTCCCTGCATCCATGAGGCCAGTAACCATGTCAAATAAGGAAATTAGATTGTCTTGGCATGATTTGTTCTTGACAAATCCACAATGATTATTCTTTATAAACCTATTATCCTTTATGTACTTACAAACTGATGGTTTAATAATTTGTTCCAGTATCTTTCTAGGTATCAAAGTTAGGCTGACTGGCCTATCATTTCCAGGGTACTCTTTGTTCCCCTTCTTAAAGAGAGGTACAATGTTTGCCCTTCTCCAGTCCTCTGGGACCTCACCTGTGCTTCTAGAGTTTTCAAACATAATTACTACTGGTTCTGAGATTGCTTTAGCTAATTCTTTAAGTATCCGAGGATGAAATTCATCAGGCTCTGCTGACTTGAATGTGTCTACCTTATCTAAATATATGCCTGTGTGCATGTACACAGATGCATGAGTGACTCATGTGTGTATTCACAATGGCTGACTTGCTAGTGAGCTAAATGTACTTGCAAAACTTGCTAACCCTTTCTGCAAATACTTATGAACAACAACAAAATTGCTAGTTCATCTTTACCACTTACTACAATATTTTATGTAAGTTTGTTTAGCTGTTTAAAGTGCTCTCTTGTCACATTGGTCCATGATCTCATTATCATATTGCAAGTTGTACTGACAGAACAAGTCAATTTTTAAACACAACATAAAGTAAAATAATACATTATTTTCTTTTAAGTTTCTGTCCTTGCACACTGCATATATTTCCTTTGTTGACTGCATTGTTACAACTGCATCAACATCCCCAACACAAACCTGTCATTTCAATGTTTTACATTTCATTTCAATGGATGTATTCTATATCCCTTGTGAAATCTCACCTCCCACTCTGATGCCAAAGGATCTCTCTGTATGAAATTTATTCTTTACAATGTCAAATTATGCAAGAAAAAGGTGGTCAAGAAATTAACTTTTTTCCACTTTCAATCTGAAAAGCTCAGCAAGTTGGTTTGATTCACCAATTAAACTTCAATAAGAGATAGGATTTTTCTGGTTTACAGTGATACTGTCAGTATTACAAAGTATGGTAAAAGTATACTTCTTAAGGAAGATGGTAATGTTATTGCTGGCAACCTGGAAGTCCAGTCATGTGGCTGAAAACCTCCTGGTGCTCTTCCTCTGAACGAACATTGAAAAGACCAGTGGCAGATTTTAGCTGACTAATGCAAAAATCCAACAAATATTTAGGAAGGATGAGCACTATTGTCAGTGTATTCATGAGATTAAATTAGATCATCATCACAGGATCATGAAAGTTGTACTTTCTAGCTGCCATGATTTTTAGAGGAAACATTTGATCACAGGGTTCATTTACATCATGTACAAAGTTATGCACCATAAGATATCACAAATGTGAATTATCAGCATTTAGACCAACAGAATTGGAGTCTGGAAAAAATGTAGTCTGGAAAAAAAAAAGTGCAAAGCTGATTAGAAAGTGGTTGGAACATTTCATCTTTTCAGTGAAAAATTGAAAACCAAAGTATTTCAGCCAAACACTGAAAAAGTTCAATTTAGAAATACATCCATGGTACCTCTTGGTAGTTTTAATTCACATGCCTGAGGCTCCCATTCTCCTTTAGAGGACAGACTCCCTTGTTGGACTACATCTCCCATGATGCTACACATTGGTGAAAGGAGATGGGCATCATGGAAGTCCCATAGCTGCCACACATCAAGGGATATGACGTCTGGCTGGTGATCCCAGTTTATAGAAAATGAGGATATAAGGCAACTGAACTATAATTACCATGAGGCACTGTGGCAATATAACTGAATAGAAATATTTTGTTTTGGGGCCAAAATATTTCCATTTTTTATTTTAAAAAAATCTAATTTTTCCTTAATAAATGGACACTTCTGGTGAAACAATGTTTACTCAAAAACCCAATTTTCTATTGAAAGATGTTATTTTTTACTATTCCTAGTGAATACTAATCCCACGACGTAATGCACAAACAATAATACACCATATGAAGCAGGCAAGAACATTTTGATAATGCATGTAACTTTTACTTGGCAAACTATGTGATCTATATCTATATTGCTTTTGCCTGGCAAAATAGTATATGATCTATGAAATATACAAAATAAAACATACAGATGTTACTATGAAGTAATTTAAACCCCATGTAAAGACATGTTCTCATATACATGACCTTATGAAACTCATTGGACTGTGACTTGTGAAATATTCGTTTGTTTCCTAGGTCTTCCACAGTTATTCTGTGTGACCTTGAGTGAGACCCATAATCTCTCTGTGCCACAAGCCTCCATCTGTTAATGGAAGATAATATGTCATTTCTCTCACAGTTTTCCCATCTTCCGCTATAGGACAGGATTGTCTCTTAATATGCAAAAACTATAGCTCATAGCACAATGGAGCCCCAAACACACTGCTAATGCAATACAACTAATAAATAATAATTCTAATAACTTGTAACATGTCCTGTTATACATGTTTATTTTTTACATGGATCGTTATTGAAAACAAAATGGAACACAATAAGAAGAACTCTCTTCCTTCCCCCTCCATCCAGAAGTTTCATCTGATTTATTGGGGGAGAGGCGGCTGGAAATAATTGCAAGTCTTCACATGCTATACAAGTGTAATCAATGTATCAAATAATAAGGGTTGTTAAAACACCACTTTTTGTTCCTGAATAACAGAAACCAAGTGTTCATGCATATTAAGGACAGATTAATGGTTTAGCAAGGAAAATGTTCATGTGTTCCTAAATTTATTCATGGCAAAACAAAAGAGTAGTAAAATTGAGGTTTTGAAATCAGAATTGATTAGATTAGGGGCTTCCCTGCCAAATTAAGGTTTGCTATTTGTTGAAATAAGTAAATAGCCCAAGAACATATTGGTGACATATTCACTGGCAAATGTACTGACCATTTCACTCTTGAAGCAATGTGTGTATCTTTATCACATGTATGTGTGTCTTTATTATGTAATATACATTTGAACTTTTTTTACATAGATCATAAATGGACAACTAAGTTGTTTGCAGTCACATCTTTGTTAACATTAACCATTCAATTCCTACTTACTGTATATCATCCTTGGAGAGAGCTATGTAGAATCTTCTCAAAGGCACACCTTCCTCGAGAACATTCAAGCCAGAACCGCCTTCTTTCACCCATTGTTGGAGGCTCCTCCCGCAGCCTGACTGGATTTGGCAGTTTCACAGATCAGGAGCCAGGAATGACTGAGCATCCTCCTCTCTCTGGAGCTATAAAGCTAGTCTTCAGAATTTACTAATTTTCTGAATGCTGCTAGGAAACCAGTCTTTCGCCCACTCAGAAAAGTAAAATAGAAACATACATAATGTTCTATGTATCAAACAAATACAATGTGGCTAGTAATATCAAACCATTTATAATTGTAGTTGTAGTCCTGTTTTAATATAGTCAGTTTAAGCCCAGTCCTGCTGCCTAAAATTACTAGCAACATTGCCTTCAGCTGCACATTACCCACAGAATAATTAAATTAGACCCAATGCTAGGTTAGAAATAGCTATTTGTAAGAACTTCTCTAAGTTACAGCTTGCAGCTGAGAATGGTAATCATCACTGAAAAGAAAAAAAGAGAATAAGAGAAAATGCTTCACAGCAATAGACTGAAAACAAGTTGTACAAAACTGTTCACATCAAGAAGCAATGAAACCCCTTACTAACGATGCTTTTAGACAGTCATAACAAAAACCACAAAACTGTGTGAAGGATCTTCCCAGTTATCAGTGTGAGTGGGTTAAATTATGCTGTGAATCAGAAGCTGCCATGCCAATTCACTTCTATAGTGGGTAGAAGGGAACTCAAAGATGAAACAGTGATGGTCATAACTATGAAGGGAAGGGTAACAGCTCTCTGTGTACAGAGACTCCAAATCCTTTTACCTGTAAAGGGTTAAGAAGCTCGGGTAACCTGGCTGACACCTGACCCAAGGACCAATAAGGAGACAAGATACTTTCAAATCTTGGGGGGGGGGAAAGGCTTTTGTGTGTGCTCTTTGTTTTAACGAGTGGTTCGCTCTTGGGACTGAGAGGGACCAGACATCAATCCAGGTTCTCCCCATCTTTCTAAACAAGTCTCTCCTATTTCAAACTAGTAAGTAAAAGACAGGCAAGGCGTCTTAGATTTACTTTGTTTTCTCAACTTGTAAATGTACCTTTTTACCAGAGTGTGTATCTTTGTTTGCTGTACTTTGAACCTAAGTCAGAGGGGGGTCCTCTGAGCTCTTTAAGTTTGATTACCCTGTAAAGTTATTCTCCATACTGATTTTACAGAGATGATTTTTACCTTTTTCTTTAATTAAAAGCCTTCTTTTTTAAGAACCAGATTGATTTCTCCTTGTTTTAAGATCCAAAGGGGTTTTGGATCTGTATTCACCAGGAGTTGGTGAAAGGAGGGTGGAAGGAA
>NW_020664389.1:1830747-1899083 GCF_002925995.2 Terrapene triunguis
TTTGGATCTGTATTCACCAGGAGTTGGTGAAAGGAGGGTGGAAGGAAGGAGGGGGGATGGTTAACTTCTCCTTGTTTTAAGATCCAAGGGGGTTTGGATCTGTGTTCACCAGGAAATTGGTGAAAGGTTTCTCAAGGCTTCCCAGGGAGGGAATTCTTGTGATGGTGGCAGCGGACCAAAGCTAAGCTGGTAGATAAGCTTAGAAGTTTTCATGCAGGCCCCTACATTTGAACCCTAAAGTTCAAAGTGGGGATCCAGCCTTGACAGATGATGTTAGCAGATCAGTCATTTTATTTAGCAGAAGAATTTATAGGGCAGTAATATGGCAGCAGTTTGGCATTTTGACTCGTGGGTGTTTCCATTTTAATGTAATCCCAGTTAAAGTGCATGCACCAATAGGTCTCTAAAATAGATTGTATTTCATTGTATTTAATATTTAGCAATATTGTTTTATCACTTAAGCAGCGGTTTACGATAATTGCGTTCATCATGTGGCTGGAAGTGCAGTCAACCTAAAGCAGTGGTTCTCAACATTTCCAGAACACTGTACCCCTTTCAGGAGGCTGATTTGTCTTGCAAACCCCAAGTTTCAACTCACTTAAAAACTCCTTGCTTACAAAATCAGACATAAAAATAGAAAAACTGTCACAGCACACTATTACTGAAAATTTGCTTACTTTCTCATATTTACCATATAATTATAAAATAAATCAATGCAAATATAAATATTGTACTTATATTTCAGTGTGATACTTGAGGCAGTTTTTCACTTGTCTGAAGCCCAAGCCCTGCCACTTGGGGCTGAAGCATGTAATTTAGCTTTGCATGGCCCCCTATGGCATGGGGCTCCAGGCAATTGCCCTGCTTGTGAACCCCTAATGCAGACCCTGCACTTGCAACCCCCTAAACCCATCACATGACTCCCCCCCCCCCAGTGGCTGCAACCCCAAGGTTGAGAAACAATGACCTAGATGAGTTAAGTATCTCCTGGAAGACCTGAATTCCCTGAGGGATACATATTCGCCTGGTTGAGAACCACTGCCCTAACGAGTATTGTGATAACCTACAACTTTAAATTAAGAAGCAGGAAAGCAAAATGTCCAGTCCCTGAATATTGCCCTCAATTTCCACAATCTGAGAGTTTGCCGCCCCAGTTTAATTAAGGAGTAAGATCCTCAAGTCAAACTTGAATCAAGGTCTCCCATCTTTTCACCATTAATGGCACCCAAAAGTGTGGGTTTCTTTACTGGATGTAAAAAAAATGTCTAGTGGTTAAGGATGAAAAATGGAAATGAGAAATCCTAACACATCTAGTATCCTAGTAGCTAGATCCTATGTACCAAAATGTGACCCGCATCCATTCTGCTCCAAAAGGCCCAAACCCTCCCTTCAGTTTAGCCACTTTTCCAAGTAGGCTAAATAGTTGGGGCTTTCTGCTTCTACTCAAGTTGATGACAAAGCTCCCATTGACTTCAGTCTGAGAGATCAGTGTTGGTCTTGGTGGTTGTCACCCAGGAAGTCACTGGCACTCATTGTGCAGCTTTTTATTGGCAGTAGGCTAACTCAGAAGGATAGGTCTTAAATAACTTCAAAAAATGGCAAAACTCAGGCTAAAGATTAGTAGAGTTCAACCATGTAAGGGCTACCACTGAGTGTATCTGGTCACAGCCCTTACACAACCCTACTGGAAGCAGAACTTTCTTATACTCCCAAAAAGAAGAAAAGGCAGAGACTTCATGAAGTCTACTGACTTAACCATTGGTATCAATTTTATGTGGAAGGAGCTCAGATACTCTGATGATGAACATAAGAAAATAAGAACAGTCATACTGGGTTCCTGCCTTCCAATAGTGGCTAATGCCAGGTGCCTCAGAGGGAATGAACAGAACAGGTAATCATCAAGTGAGCCATCCCCTGTCGCCCATTCCCAGCTTCTGACAAACAGAGCCTAGGGACACCATCCCTGCCCATCCTGGCTAATAGTCACTGATGGATCTATCCTCCATTAATTTATCCAGTTCTGTTTTGAACCCTGTTATAGTCTTGGCCTTCACAACATCCTCTGGCAAAGAGTTCCACATGTTGACTGTGTGCTGTGTGAGTATTTCCTTTTGTTTGTTTTAAACCTGCTGCCTATTAATTTCATTTGGTGACCCCTAATTCTTGTGTTATGAAAGGAATAAATAACACTTCCTTATTTACTTTCTCCACACCAGTCATGATTTTATAGACCTCTATCATATCTCCCTTTAGTTGTCTTCCCCCCCCCCCCCCCCCCCCCCCCACAACCTCCCCATCTTTTTCCCTCCCCCTTTATACATTCTGTTCCATACCCCTATTCATTTTTGTTGCCCTTTCCTGTACCTTTTCCAATACATCTTTTTTTATATGGGGGACCACATCTGCATGTAGCATTCAAAATGTGGGCATACCATGGATTTGTATAGAGGCAATATGATATTTTCTGTCTGACTGCCACTACATATGGAGTGGATGTTTTCAGAGAGCTATCCACAATGATAATAGGGGGAGGGATAGCTCAGTGGTTTGAGCATTGGCCTACTAAACCCAGGGTTGTGAGTTCAATCCTTGAGGGGGCCATTTAGGGATCTGGGGCAAAAAATCTGTCTGGGGCTTGGTCCTGCTTTGAGCAGGGGGTTGGACTAGATGACCTCCTGAGGTCCCTTCCAACCCTAATAGTCTATGATTCTATGACTCCAAGTTCTCTTTCTTGAGTGGTAATAGCAAATTTAGACCCCATCGTTTTATATGTATAGTTGGGATTATGTTTTCCAATGTGCATTACTTTGCATTTATCAACATTGAATTTCATCTGCCAGTTAGATCAATTTCCTCCCAAGTAAAAAACTGTGGGAAGGAGTAAAAAGACAGAAAAATCTTGGAGGGATCCTCTTGCAGAGTTGCCTTCAGTCATTGAAGGGGGAGAAATTTGTGCCCCCAGTCTCCATAAAATTCCGCACCCAAACATGCAGATCTCAAGGAATCTACATGAATCAAAGACTATTTGCTGGACCCCCTGGTAACCTTCCTTATTCTCTGGCAGCAAAATTCCAATGGATCTGTGTAACTAGGACTTCTCGCTGCTGCAGGCCTCCCCAAAGGGATTTTACCCAGTGTGGAGAGGGACTACAGAAAAGACAATATAACTTTGGGCAGTGCTGTCTTTGAGTAATCTCTATGGCAGTGGTCAGCAACGTTTGGCACGCGGCTCGCCAGGGCCAGTTTATTTACCTGCTGACGCGGCAGGTTCGGCCGATCGCGGCCCCCACTCGAGGGATGTGCTGGCCGTGGCTTCCCGCCGCCCTCATTGGCCCGGGACGGCGAACTGCGGCCAGTGGGGGCCACGATTGGCCGAACCTGCCATGTCAGCAGGTAAATAAACTGGCCCGGCCCGCCAGGGTGCTTACCCTGCGAGCTGCGTGCCAAACGTTGCCGACCCCTGCTCTATGGGGATAGTAGGTACTGAAGCCCTGTCCGGTTGCGATGAATGCATCATTCAAGATGACCATACATGCATCAGAGAAATAGGGGCACATTGTTTTGGTCAATTGAAGAGAGAAAAAGAGTATTTCTAGCCACTGCAATTGCCTTGGTTCGAAGTGTTGTAATGAATGCACTAGGCCATTCCCTTGATTATCAGAAAGTGGATGTCCTCAATACAAGATGAAGCCATAATTCCCACCACTTCCTCAAAATATTTTCCCTTCCTTTTAACTATCAACATTCATCTTCAGATACAGCTTGATCTAATTGGTTTTCATCAAGACTACAATTTCTCTCAAACCCTAGGATAGCTGTGAGACAGCAGGGAAGAAGAGATATAGAGCCGAATATGCTACCACTTCAGTTCTGTTCTTGCTATCGGTATTGTATTGTATCACTTGTATAGTCTTGTTACAACTTTTCTGTACCTCATTCCATCCATTTTTTCAAGTGTGTATAATGCAAATATTACAGGGGTTGTGTGGGGCTGTATTGTTCCTGAAAGATCTGTGGATGAAAATAGCTCAACGAGTGTAAAGCACTGTAACACACAAACAGGAAATTCAAGCACTAATGCCTGCAAAAGAATTGTGAACCCAAACATCCTCCTTTGCGTTTATATTTCTGAAGAATGCTAGTCAAAAAGAAAAGTATCATTTACTTCTAAATATCTCTGCAGGGCTAATGACTTATTTACCTTTTGTTGACTACAGTGTGTCAGTGTGAGATTATCCTATTCAGTATAATTAGAGTCTAAAAAGTTGCTGTGCATATGCATTTTGCACATGAATATATAAAGCAATTATAGGTTTCAGTAAAAACAAAAGCCCTCATACAATGAGAGATTTCTAAAGAAAATATTAGATAAGATGCATCTCCTCAGGTACATTCTCAAGATGGCACTTAGGGAATTAAGCACAGAAGTCCTGTTATTTTTAACAAGCTGCAAGCACAAATCATTTCATGGCATATTGAACTTGTTTTGTCCCTACCTGATCTGTGTAGAAATGATGGATAAGCTTGGCTACATACCTCAATTTGTTTAGACAGCTAAGGGAATTCAAGAAGAGAGGCTAGTGACTCTATGGAGTCCCTATTTGAAAGCTACTCTTCTTATTGGGGGCTGAGGGGAGAATACAAGTAGCACTCAGAGAAGACAGTTAAAAATAAAGCTTAATGATTCTTTGCCCGACTTGGATTCTAGAACCACATTACTGGTGTGTATTATTGTCACCACCAGCCAACACTGTGCATGTTCTTGTCCTGAAAGGTGTGGAACAACCGATCCTCTTTCAGAATCACTTACCAAAAGCCAATCAGTGAGTGACTGGTACTCAGAACCACTCATTTTTCCAGACTTTTTCTTTAATCACTAAATCCCCATATTGATACCCAAGTCTTCTCTAAAGGGTAGGAATTGTGAATAGCACACGAAAGAAGATATGGGAAATTGAGAGGGAGAGATGAAAGAACTTGGTGTCAGTGAATAAGATTTAGAGAGAAGGGAGTTGGTTGATAGCCTGATCTCTCATGTAAAGGAGTAATAAGAAGAGATAGGAGAAAAGTTAAGCAGGGAGACTGAAAGAGGAGGAAAAAAGGGTCAAGAACGTTCATTGGTGCTTATGGGAGGGCTGCCATAAATTTAGATTGTGCCCTGTCCTGGCCACACAAGGGCATAAGAGGGAATAAGGAATATTCTTCATTGTAATTCACTTAAGGGATGGTTGCAACTGCAACCCTTGGCTTGAGGCATAGGCCTTCTCTTCCTATGTGAGTATACAGTGTGCAGTGTGAACCTGACTGGGGCCTCTGAACACCACTGTAGCACAAATAATACAGAAATCAATAGTAATAACGGTGCATGCTCACACACACACAGTTCTTCTGATCTGACATAACCCCTAGGGCCCTGGCCTTATAGTTCATCTTAAAAAAAATTAAGTACCACAAATACCAAAGAATAAATAAAAATTTAGCTAATTTATAATTTATTTTAAAAAGGGGTTGGGAATCTGACGCAGAAGCTGTCAGTGACTAATGATCAACCACATCTCAAAACAAGGCTTTTCAAAATGGGGAGTGTTAAAATGTGGCAGGTATGGGGGACTGTGTGTGAGGATAAACTGAGAATAAGCTCCATCCCTAGGTGCCACCTCTACTAAAGCTCAATCATCTTTCAAGCTGAACCACAATAGTGGAACTCCTCGGGACAGGTGGTGTCACTTCTCATAATACAGTAAATGCATTTATGTATTTGGACTGTACAATTTAACAGCATTGTGAGTACATTCATGATGTTTTAATGTATATAAGTATTGAAGCTAGGGATTTGTTTTATTTATTTTTGGTGTCTGAGAAGTGTTTCCTGCTCAAACGAATGCAGAGGATATAAAATACTATAATGTTATTGGGCACTGAAATATGTGGTTGAAACTGATGTACTCCTACATTCAATACTATTTCATAGCTCAGATGCTCTAGCTTGAATTTTCTTGTCTGTTATTGTTAAACCATGCTGGCAAGGCTAATTCTCCACTCTGGCACTTCGAGTGCAGAAGGTGGGGGCCTGCAAGGATTCTAAAAAAATAATACTAGCCACTCCAGGCTTGTATGAAACACCCAAGGTTATAGCTTTTCTCAGACCTTGGATTGGTAAACGCTGCCACCACCCAAGTGCAGAACCCCTTTGAGAGCCCAAGAAGGCACACTTGGGAATACCTTCCTGTGCGGTACCCTCAAGCCCTTTCATCCCCCCTCCGGGGAAGAGCTGAGAAAGAAAAAAAATCAGCTGTTGCCACCAGCTAATTAAACAACACGTGCACAAAACTCTTAAGACACAAAAATCCAATTTTGTTCTTAAAAAAGGTAAATTTTATTTAAAAAAAAGGAAGAAAATACATCTGGGAACTCAGGCTACTTCTAGATTTTAAAAGAGCAACTACAAAAATTAAGCACCAAGAATAGCTTTCTTGAAGTCCAGCTTAAAGGTTACAAGCAAAACAAAGCACTTGAGGTTATCACAGAGGAATCCACAAGCCATAAAGAAATAAAAGGGATAAACTTAATCACGTCTTTCTAGACATTTCCCGATCTACTTACATATCTGTGGTTTTAAATGAGTAGTTTCTAGGTATGAGACTGATGATTTTTTCATACCTGGCCCAAGCTTCTTACAGCATAGCTCTGCCCTGTCTGCCTTTCCCCCAGAGAACAACAACAGACAGACAAAAGGGGAGTTGTTTCAATTTTAAAAAGTTCTAGCCTTCCCATTGGCTCTTTTGGCCAGGTGCCCACTCACTTCTTTTTATCTATGCATAGCAGTGAGACTTTTTAACCCTTTATAAGTAGAGCAATTAGAGAATAGCTACTAAGAGGGATTTTATAGCTACTGGCTGGCTGGGTGTCCATAAAAGGGAGCTACCTTCCTCCCTTCCTTCATCACACATGCTGTTTCTCTCTTCTATATTTGAGTATAAATAGTCCATTCCTTATGACATGTCTACTGGTGAAAACCAGCATAGAATAGTATACAAATGAGAGAAGGACAAAAATGGAAATGCTCAACCACAGAATAAATTGGAATTAACCAGGTAACAGAATTCACCTAGCATCTCAAAATGAGCATATTATGAGGGTACCAATACTGTTGTTGACCACATAGGAAAGACTGCCTGGAGAACCACCAGCTTCTTTGTTACCTTTATTCAGTTACCACTGTAGAAATATGATAGAGTGTAGGCAATCAGAAATCATTAGAAAGCTTGTCCTGATCAAGACAGCCCAAATGAAAAGCACTGCATGTTTTTGGATTTTATTTTGTTTTTAAATGGGCTGATGTGTGTTTATACATATCTGATCATGCTAATATATGTTGTAATAGATCAGGGGTCAGCAACGTTTGGCACGCGGCTCGCCAGGGTAAGCACCCTGGCGGGCCGGGCCAGTTTTATTTACCTGCTGACACGGCAGGTTCGGCTGATCGCGGCCCCCACTGGCTGCAGTTCGCCGTCCCGGGCCAATGGGGGCGGCGGGAAGCGGCGCGGGCGAGCGATGTGCCGACCCCTGTAATAGATTTTCTAGTTATGGGTAAATTGCATTGCTAACAGGAGGGGGGAAATCTTTTTATAACTGATATAGCGAAATACAGTAAACTTTGTGATGTGTGCATGCTATTTAACAAGCTTTGTTTGTATCCTTTAGAACTTATTTGCTTTTTATTAAATTACTACCTTTGAAGCTGCTTCTGTTTTATTGAGTGGAAACATGTAATTGAATACATGATAAGAACCACATTTTTTACTCAAGTTAAATAGCTGTCGTTACAAAGTGCCTGCTTTAGATTACCAAAATAGGCTTAAAAATGTAGGAGTAAATCCTGGGGTGGGGTTATATTTTTATTATACTTTAATAGATTTTACATCTGTGTCAAAGATCACTTCACGTTCAACACTTTGGGATCAAACTTGCAAACACTTTGCATCATGCTCATTATCATGAAGAACCCCACAAAAATCTCTGGTAAACATGGACAGTTTTGTACCCATAACTTTACTCAAGAATGGGAATTCTGTGTCGTCTCGCTATCTATCTTTATCATTACTAGTTATTTATATTGCAGCAGCACCTAGGAGCCCTTGCAATGAACAGGAACCCCATTATACTAGGTGCTGTATAAACCCCTGGGTTTATATAGCATGGCTATCATAGAATGGGAGCACGTCAAAATCATTAGTAGATTTTACTCTCAACATGCCTGTAAGGCAGGAAAGTATCATCCCGCTTAACATCCCCTGAGGCACACAGTAAAAAGGTCACACTGGAAAGTCTGTATGTGCAGCAGAAACTGAACCCCAGTTTTCTAGTGCCCTATCCAATCCTATTCTAGCTATTGTCGGAATAATACCTTCCTCATCAACGCTGATCTTATATACATATAATTAGTACTGGTAGGATTATTTTTCTACCTTAGACTGAGTTACTTATGCTGTGATTCTGAATGGGAGAGAAAAAAAAAAACAATGTGATGCTTTTTCTCCATCTTTATGAGTAATTATTTTGCTTGTATTCCTTTTTTGTGATAAAGGGTTAGAGGGATAGAAACAAGGCAAGAGAAAGCATAGACAAGCAAATTTGAGTGATTCAAGGCATCAAGGCATTATTTTTAAAGCCCTGTTGTTCCAAATGCAAACCAATAATTGTTATAAATACAAGTGACAAAATATGAACCAGCCTGCAGAATTGGCAATATAGGTTCACCTATGCTAAAACTGATTTTAAACACTGTTAATATATTGCTTACATAAATCAAAATCTATCACATTTAAAGTGGACAAAAATCAAAGATCTCACTTACAAAGTTTTAGAAACACTTTTATAATGTTACTTATAAAATAAATTTGTTTTGTACTTTTCATAGCAAAAATGGCAAAGAGAAGCTAATTATCAAAGATATTTAGGGTAATATTTTCAGAACTGCCTAAGTTTCATTTTCAAAATTAACTGAGGTACTTGGGAGCCTAAGTCCTATTGGATTTAGGGCTCTAAGTGCCCAAAGCTACATCTAAACTGCAACTGGAGGAGTAATTTGCATCATGTGTAGACATACCTGTGCTAGTTGTACTCTGGCTAGCTTGCTAAAAATAGCAGTGAGGATGTGGCAGCATGGGCTAGCAGCATCTGTACATACCGGGGGAGGCTTTGCTCTTCTGTAGAAAAAGCAAGAGGTTCAGACCCCACCCCAGACCAGTTGATACCCCTATACCATCTCAGTGTAACTAGTAACCAGACCAACCCTGCATTGGGGTACCAAAAAGCCTGGAAAAGTGCAAGAAATTTACATTTGTGCAGTTCAGCATTTTAAGGCTCCCCCAAATAGGAACCTCAATATGTCAATTATCACTGCACAAATATATCTCTCTCTTCCCAACAGTCTATTAGTAATAGACTTCTCCACAGTCTATTATTCCCCTCTCCTACATATCCATCCATTCCTCTTCCCTCCAAAACCATTAGTCACTCTCCCCTTCCAGTATCACCCTCCTTCAACTTCCCCCAAGTAAGGCTGGCCAGAGTGTTAGGTCAACATGATTTGTCTATGTTGGAGATGTTCCAGATCACTTTGCTTCCACGTTTTATCCTTTTCCTACCTCTTGGGTATGTTTTAGATTATGCACTCTTGAGGGCAAGGACAACGCCTTTGTCTAGGTTTGGAAATAGACTAGCATAATGTGGGTACTACTATAATGCATCAATGATAATAGAGAAACTGGTACAAGCTGCTACATTGTGTTCATGGTTATTTTATTTTTAAAAAATATGTTTGTTACAAAAGAATCCACTTGTTCATGTCAGGAGAAATTGTGCCTCCAATTTCAGCTTTCCAGCTTTGATAGCCAGCAGCTATTTCTCTCACCTTTAGCTACCTCTTGCCTTCTGCCAGCTGAAATCAGCAACACAAGGGCCTGCAGTTCATTGATTCTGCTTTCATTAATAGGAGTTATTCACTGAAAATTATAAAGAGTTTCCCAGGACACTATTACAATGTATTAATCCCTCAACAAGATTAAATATTTAAAGTGCTAAGCAAGCAAGCACAGACATTTTTAAGCTTCAAGAAATTTATGAAAAAGAAATGGAAATATAGATTCAAGGCAAAGATAATCTAGTCGCCAAATATTAGGATTTATCATTAAATAAAGTGATGTGTTCCTTCATAATTCTAATATAGTTGCTATCTTATGTATATCTAATCATTTTAACATATTATTCAATATGATTTAATATTTTAAATAGCACTCAAGGTGTGGTAGGCTCCTCCCAAAAATAGACAATGGATAGGATCCCTGCACCAAGGAGTTTAGGAACAAAGGGCCAATCCTGCAGACACATTGGATGAACTCCTGGCCCCGTTGAAAGTTTGACAACTCAGTGGAGCCAAGTTTTCACTCAAAGTTTCCATTGGAGTTAATGGAATTGTTCCTGTCAGTAAAGTTACTCTTACAAACATTTAAAGGGTTGTACCTGAATATTAGGTCTCATCTACAGGGACAACAAGACAGGAAGGAGAGAAGGAACAGGCAGAGGCAATATCAAGATAACACAGTTAAGAGCTAGTATATTGAATGTTGAGGTTATTTTTAATCAATTATTTTATACATTAATCAGATTTATTTATTTATTTAGCTATTTAAGAGGGAGTCCATATGGGACAGTGTCTTTAATTTCTGGGAATTAGGTTGTCATAGGGCAGAGCTGCCTGTAGTGTCCTCCTGCAGTAGATATCAGCATGACAGACTTGCTTCCTCCATTTCCCTTCTTTAGAATCCTCAGGAATACTCCAACCTATCTTTCTGAATATAAATATAACCCTTGCGGGGTTCATTTATAGTAATGTTCTATGCTCATAAACCATAACTAAGCCAGTCCCAGAAGTCCATCAACAACCAGCCCCAGTATCACTCACCGCATGCCAGCTCCAGAGTCTCATCATACCTCTTCTCAGCCTTCAGCCCTCTCTGTGCCTCCAATTTCAGCTTTCCAGCTTTGATAGCCAGCAGCTATTTCTCTCACCTTTAGCTACCTCTTGCCTTCTGCCAGGACTTTCTAGCTCAGAAATATGAGCATAGTAGCTCCTGACTGGCTTCTTGATAATTCCTGTCTTTTTCCATAAAAGGCAGGCAGAGAGCCTTCTGCTCTCTGCAGCTTTCCCCAGAGATATCCTCCAATATCCCACTTTCCAGGTAGCTCACAACTACACTTTCTCCTCACTGAAGTAGGCAGCTCTGACTCATGAAGTATCTCTCTTTCCTGTGGGCCCAGGTGTCTTCTTTTAAGTCCAATTGAAATGAGCTGATGAGTCACAAGTGCACTTGCATTGCTCTCTCTTAAAAGGCCAGTCTAAAATAGTGACCCAGAAAGCTAGTAACAGATTATAGTGACAGAAGTCTAACATAGCGGCCCAGCCAAGATAGAAAGAAATCAGTGGACACACATACAGTGCACACAGAATATTTTGCAAATAACAAAAAATTGTAAAAATCAAGAATTAGTTGGATTATAAAATTTAAAAGCACAGTTTTCTTACTACTTACTTTTTCTTAGGCCCTTTCTCGCAACTCCCATCAGTAAAGTTGCACACATTAAGTGCTTAAGTATTTTCAGAATCAGACCTTTTTAGAGAAACAAAAAATATGGTGTCTGCAAACCCTCTTGACATGTAGCTCATACAATCAGTGAACCAGAACTACCATGTGATCAACCATGACCAATGAACCCAGCTTGCAAATCCAAACTAAGTACAAATATTTTCTTAAACAGTGAACAAAATCAGCACACAACTTTAATGATATTTTTCAAATCTAAAATCTTTTCTAAATGTGATGACATTTTGTTTGCAGTGTTGTTGTAACTGTGTTGGTACCAGGATATTAGAGGACAAGATGAGTGAGGAAATATATTTTAATAGACCAACTTCTGTTGGTGAAAGCTACAAGCTCTCAAACTAAAGATCTGGGAAAGGTATTCAGAGTGTCACAACTAAACACAATGGAATCCTACAGACAACTATATATAAGAAACCCATGGGTCACTCAGATACCACAGAACCTTAACACACTTAAAACCTCCTTCATCAAACAAGGACACTCACCAGAGTACATCATGGAGTGAGCCACTCATATACCCTGAGAGAACTTGCTTCAATACAGAAAAAAAAAAAAAAAAAAACTGTGACCACACACCCCTAGTTGTCACTTACCACCCACACTGGAACACATATTGGGTATCATTAAACAATTAAAACCCAAACTTGATATGAATCCTATCCTGAAATAAATCTTTCCTGAACCCCCTCTTCTGGCCTTCAAACAAATAACCTTGGAAAGTTCATCATTAGAAGCAAGCTCAAAGTGACACCAGACCCTGCCAGAACATGGAAAACCTGCAGACATATCTGCACTGCTACAATGATCAATACTCTCCACAGCACATCTTTCAAGATCCATGGCTCCTACACATGCCTATCACAACATGTGGTGTATCTCATCCAGTGCACCAAATGTCCCAATAATAACTATGTGGGTGAAACCAAACAATCACTATGTTCTTGAATAAACTTATACAGAAAAATGATAAAAAGACAAGAACAGCTTATCACTAAGGCTACGTTTTAGTCATGGGTATTTTTAGTAAAAGTCATGGATCAGTCATGGGCAGTAAACAAAAATTCACGGCTCGTGACCTGTCCATGACTTGTACTATATACCCATGACTAAATCTTGGGGTGGGGGGTGGCCCGGGGGTGCTTCAGGTGCTTGGGGAGGGGCATCCAGGAACCCCACTGGTGCTGGGGGGGAGGGTGGTGGCATATGGCTTGGGATTCCTGCTGGTGCTGGGGGGGGGGAGGTTGGCAGGGTTGGCAGGCTCCCTACCCAGCTCCTCGCGGCACCCCAGAAGAAGTGACATTTCCCTCCCTCAGCTCCTAGCTCCATGCACTGCTCCTGCCCCAAGTGCTGGCTCCACAGCCACCATTGTCTGGGAACCACAGCCAATGGGAGCTGCAGGGGTGGTGCCTGCAGACCGAGGCAGCATGCAGAGCTAGGAGCTGAGGGAGGGACATGTCACCACTTCCAGGGAGCTCCCTAAGGTAAGTGCCACCCAGAGCCCTCACCCCCTCCTGCACCCCAAACCCCAGCCCTGAGCTTCCTCCCACATGCACCCAAACTCCTGCTGCTGCTGGGGGTTGGGGGTTGGGGGTTGGCCTGAAACTTCCCCAGCAGCAGTCGGTGTGGCTGGCCTAGGGGCTGCCTGAACTGCTTAGGCGTCCCCTGCACCAGCTGCTCCACAAATCACAGATGTCCCAGAAAGTCATAAAATCCGTGATTTCTGTGGTCTCCATGACAAACTCGCAGCCTTACTTATCACCCTTTTCACAAAATGATCACTCCATATATGACCTCTCAGTCCTTGTCCTTCAGGGAAATCTGCACAAGACCTTCAAAAGATGAGCCTGGAAGCTTACATTCATTTTGTTTTGTTAGAAATTAAAAATCATGGTCTTACTAAAGGCACTGGTTTTATGGCTTAAAAAAACCCAGGTTTTTGAAGCTATGCCCTGAGGAGTGGGTCATTGTCTGCTGATCACCTATTACATGAGGCCAAGATCAAAGGCCCAAGATGTAAAAAGGAAAGACTGACCTATTCATGGGATTTCTGGTTTTGAATCTGAGACATGAACTTGTAACCATAGGAAAAAGCAGTTGTGGGATCTGAAGGACTGACACCTACCAGAGACTGAGACTGGAGCTCGGGTGATCTCTGCTAAGATTTTTTAGGATGCATGTAGAGTCTTCTATTGTTTTTAATAAGTTTTCTCTGTAGTGCTTTCACCTTAAGAATAAATGTGCTTGCTTATAAAGATCTGTGTGGTAACTTGTAACTGTAGATCATTACACTGTTCATTGTCTCTGACGAGAAAGGAAAGTGTAGATGCTGGCCTTTCCGGGCAGTCTGGGTTGCTGGGAATATCATAAGGAACCACACAGCATGGAAAAATCCCAGTCAGGAGGTAGATGGATGCAGGTATCTATTCAAGAGGGGTGATGGCTGAAGAGCTGGGAGCCTAGAGAGGATACCTTCGGTGGACCTTGAGGGGGAAAATACAGGTGCAGTTGCCTTGAACTGTGACAGACAGCTTTCTGGGAGATTTTATTCTTTAGTTACAAAAGGAATTGAGAGACAATGGTGATGGACATATTATAAATACCTAAACAGACAGACCATTAGCATCATCTCAAAAGTATCTTCTTCACAGAAGAGCTGAACTGAACTCCCTCAAAACTGTTTTTGAGGAATCAGAAGGTGATACTGTTGAGCTTCAAGAGATTCACTGTCCTTCTGTCCTTCTGGGAGCTAAAAGCAATACCTCCCTGCAGTCCCAGCCCCTACTAGCTAAAGTGAGACACTGGGAGCTGGTCTACACTAAAGCTATAAATCAACCTAAGGTACGTAACTGAAGTCGACACAACTTAGTTTGAGTTACAGCAGTGTCTACACTCTCCCACCAACTTACCTTCTGGAGTACCAGATGCCTACGGGAGAGCGCTTTGCCACCGACTTAGCTTGTCTTCACCAGACCGACTAAATTGACACCGCTGCATTGATCGCACAGTGCTGATTTAGCCAGAAGTATAGAAAAGCCCTGGGTCAGATTTATCTCTAGAATCAACTGTTAATATGGCTGTGATTTAAACGTGTTCCTTTTACTTAATGCTGCACAATATCACCAATAGATGGACAAAGAAACCCTTCTATGGTCTAGCATATTTTGTTTTAAGTAAAGATGGTATCAGGTGGTGGATAACAATTCAATGATTATACATGCTTTGAGGTTAGAAGAATAATGTTTTCATTCTCTGCATTATCACTGTGATTCTTCCCTTACATTATGTTTGCAGATCGGTGCTTGTTTGTGCATCTCAACAGGTGAATACTATATTCATCTAATTTGAGATCACATATTTTGGCAGCACTCTCACTTAATTTGAGTGAAAAGCTCCCTTGCATGTTATGCAAATACACAATACAGCCTTGTGACGAGAAAATAATATCACATTCTTTTCTATTCTAATTTGTCCCACTGGGGACAAATTGAGAAGTCTAATGAAATTTGCTTCCTTCCCCTTTTATTTTTAAAATAAAGTTGTCAACACACAGAAAGTGAAATAATTTTCTGTGTCATACACCTTAGCAGGAAGTCTAAACAAGCCATATTTGACCATTACTACCGTCCTAGAATGATCCAATGGGTACAATATTACCTATTTATATTATGAATTTACTTAAGGCACTGTTGAAATTATTGTGTTATTGCATATTTTATTGCCCAAAAACAGCATTAATGTTATTACATTTCTTCTAAAATCACCTTATAAGAGCACTCAAGCAAATGTGTGTGGCTCATGTAGCTTTCTCCCATTTCCTCTCAGAATGGAGCTCATGTGTAGAGAACAGGGATGGCCTGAATACAAGAGATCCTAGCTTTGTTCCCAGTCCTGATAAGTAAGTGTACTTCCTCTGTGCCAGTTAATCTCCCTGACCAAATCTTCCTCATAAGGTGGGGGATATAACACTTTCCTACTACACAGGCAAGTTGGGAGGGTTAACGTTTAAGGTTCCAAAGATAAAAGTGCTAATTATTATCCTATTATCTGAACCATTGGCTGCTAGCTTCAGTAAGATAGGACTGGACAAGGCAAATGCCAGGCCTTCATTCCCAGCAAAAATATCAAATGGTTGCAAATAATGGACCCAGTCCTACTCAGCATGGAATCCCCCCGGACTTCATTGCAAGTCCCATTGCAAGCATCATTGCACAGAACAGTTGCAGGAGTAGGCCCAACATGACGGTCAGCATTTCAGTGTGGTATAGTTCTGTTGCACCATTGACCAATAAATAAAATAAATAGACAGGCTTCCAGTTCTACTGCATTGTTTGATGGGGTGGTGTAACATGTAAGCTGAATGGCTGTTGGAAGCTAGTTTTCTCCTGTTAACAAGTAAAATGGGAAAGAAGCCAAATATAATCATTGAAAGACTGGCCCTAGCCACAACAAGCTTGTTTGCTGCATAA
Source organism: Terrapene triunguis (assembly GCF_002925995.2). Taxonomy (NCBI): domain Eukaryota; kingdom Metazoa; phylum Chordata; order Testudines; family Emydidae; genus Terrapene; species Terrapene triunguis. Next base: position 1,846,880 of record NW_020664389.1, read on the forward strand.
CTGATCTTTATTAATCACAAACACATGCTCAGTAGTTGGAAGTACTGTATTATTTAGTGGTACTATTGTGTTATTAGCTGGGGACAGAATCTTGTTCTTCCAGTTTTATTCACAGTTTACTTATAACTGGGTTGATGAGGCTGGGTTCGTCCCTTCATTTTCAACAAATCACTTCCTTATTTTCTGACCTGTTTGAGAAATTCAGCTTGATGTGTATTATGTTGACAGGTGGTATTAATTTGCAGTGAAATCATACTGTACAATTACTAGCAATTCACACTGGTCAGGGGGCATTTAGTTAACAAAATGAAGCTAAATTAACTGTGCTGTAGATACCAATTTTATGATAGTTGACTTAAATCTCAGTTAGTAAAATATTTTCAGTTATAACTGAGATTAATAGCTAGTCCCCTCAATGGTCAAGTTACTGTGTTTTACTGCTATAACTGTAAGAAAGAGCAAAACTTTTCATACTAAACTTTGATTTCTCCTACAACGAGACCAATCAATTGTGACTTAGTGACCTGAAGCAATGAAAATATATATGCATAATGGATGAAATTATAAGTCAATGACAAATCTCCCATTGTCTTCAGCGAGGCCAGGATTTCATCCCACTTATATGCACATGGTGCACATAGAGTTGCAAAGTCATAATTGAGCAATATTTGGATCTTGGTATGGCTGACTCTCTAGATAATGTCCTCCCCTTGAAATTTAATATTAACATTGTGAACAGGAGCATACTGCAAAACACTTTCACTTCTGTTCTTGGAATAAACCAGATACACTAAAAAAAAAAAAAGTGTTGGGCATTGTTAAAAATAAGTCATTAATTCTGCAGTCTTAAGCACTGTAGTGTTGAACTATATATGTCTAGTGAAAACTCTATTGAAAGTGGACTATATGGTATTAAATTATGGTTGCATAGGGATTTCTCCTTGCATCTTCTTGAACATTGTTTACCAGATAACGTGGGATTTTTTTTCCTTTTATGGTTTTTAAAAGAAAAAAAAAAAGAAAACAGTTCCTAACAGCAGCAGTAAATAAGGTAACCACTCAGTGAATTGAATGGAAAGATTCCCATTGACGTCCGTGGCATCTATTTACACTCCTGATCTATGTTCAGTTATTGTCAGTTGGACAATATTTCTACCCCAATCTATTATATATTTACAAAGCAGTATGATTTGTGTATTAATTGGAAAGGCCTGACCTAAACCTTGACTGAATTATCCTGGTTGAGAAAGGTTTCAACACTGGATAACATTTTATTCAGGGCTTAAATTCAGCTGGAACCCACCAGAACAGAGCTCTGGTAAAATATTTTCAAATCTGTGGGAGCCCTGGTGCACATGACCGGGCTAAAGCCCTGAACCCCAGTGCTTGCCATAGGGCTGAAGTCCCAAACCATGGCGCCTGCTGCAGGGCTGAAGCCCTAAGCCCTGGCATCCTCTGCCCCCCACTCCAAAATGCTGTAGCCCCAAACTTTGGTGACTACTGTGGGACTAAAGCCACAATTTTGTTTTCTGTAGTCAATGGTCATTAGCTATTTGTTTCTGTGACTATTCACCCATTATAGATAATTACAGGAGGGCACTATAACTATATAACCACTGGGTTAACACCTTAGGGTTCGGTTTGTGCTGTGGATTATGGCAGAATAGTTGCAATGCAATAATTAATCAATGCTTTTGTCTTAATTGCCCTCACTTGTTTACCAAACTCTGTTATCAGAACCATTTAATCCCTCTTAACAACCTTATGAACATTGTGGGGGGATGGTCAGTTAATTCCTGGGGCTATGTCACCAGTTTGTAATTTTGTCTGAAGAGGCTAGCAATTTTCATGATACCAGAATGGAAAAGAAAGTTGGCTTTCCAGTCCTGTGGAGGAGATCCAACAATCTATGTCAAAGAGATATTTTGGCTAATGTTCACCTCTCAGCATATTGATGAATGGAGGAGTTTGGTCAGTTATGAAGGTGGACCAAGCAGATTTGCACTGCTGTTGAACCTCAAGATCTAGCTGGAGTTTCTACCACACCAGAAATTTGCTGAAATATACTTACAAGACTGGAAAGAAATTTGAATGAAAATTGACTATATTCTCAGCTAGCAGATGGAGTTTCCATGGAAAGGGAGAAGTGAACCATGAGCTACATGCACTCCCCCCGACCTGACATCACCAGAAAATCTGGCCCTTCTGCCTGCCTAACAATCATAGCATCATAGGAGTGAAGGGAACTCAAGAAGACTAAGTATTATCTAGACCAGTGTTTCCCAAACTTGGGACACCGCTTGTGTAGGGAAAGCCCCTGCTTGGTAGGCCGGGCTGGTTTGTTTACCTGCCCCGTCCACAGGTCCGACCGATCGCGGCTCCCACTGGCAGCGGTTCACTGCTCCAGACCAATGGGAGCTGCGGGAAGCGGCGTGGGCTGAGGGACGTACTGGCCGCCGCTTCCAGCAGCTCCCATTGGCCTGGAGCAGCGAACTGCGGCCAGTGGGAGCCGCGATCGGCCGGACCTGCGGACGCGGCAGATAAACAAACCGGCCCGGCCCACCAGGGCTTTCTCTACACAAGCAGCGTCCCAAGTTTGGGAAACACTGATCTAGACTATCCCTGGCAAGTGTTTGTCTAACCTGCTCTTAAAAAAGTCTCCAATGATGGAGATTCCACAACTTCCCTAGACAATTTATTCCAGTGCTTAAGTACCCTGAAGGTTAGGAAGTGTTTCCTAATGTCCAAACTAAACTACCCTTGCTGCAATTTAAGCCCATTGCTTCTTGTCCTATCCTCAGAGGTTAAAGAGAACATTTTTTTCTCCATCCTCCTTGTAACAACCTTTTATGTATTTGTAGATTGTTATCAGTGGTGAAGTTGACAGGGAAAGAAAGACATTCCACAACTGTATTTCATTCCCTGAAGTTTCAGATCAGCATGACAAGTAACTTCCTATCCACAGCAAATCGACACTTCACTGCATTTGTCCAACTACCAGACTGGATCCTTTTCCAATCCCCAACCTCCATTTTCACTGGCTTGCGCAGGGAGAGGCAGACAGAGGGCAGAGGTACGGGAACAATTTTTGAAATCTTCCTGTGGAGAAAGGACTGCTGTAATGTTCTTTGGACTATCAAAATATTCTCTTGCTGGATCTTATGCTCCTCCATCCCATTCCACAGGGCTCTAATTTATAAAGGGACAGTATGATTGGGGGTTGGGGTGGGGAAGCACTGAAACTGTGTAATCTTCCAAGGAAGAAAAGCCAGCTGTTACTAACCTTGGACAACCAACCATATTTTTTCCTACAACTCTCCCATCCCTATTTAAGAAATTTCTAAACCAGTCTTCTCCCTTCTCCCAGTCTGTGTGACACCAAGACCATCGCTGCCTGTGTGCTGGCTGAGAAATGCATTGACCCAGGGGCACAATGATTGTTCCTTAATAATCTGTTTTATAGCTTCTGCCAAATGTGTAATAGGAATTCATGGGAAATCAATAAACTCATTGATTTATAGTTGTGTCTTGCTCAGGGACCATTTCAGGGTGGACCAGAGCAGGGACTGCATTTAAGATCAGGAATGTAGCAAGATGGGATATTGGTGGGGAGCAGGAGGGTCCATTGTAACATACCGGCCTCAGGTTCTGGTTCCAGCTCTGGCTTGGGATCCTCCTCAGGTTTGTCAGGGGGTTAGTGGCAGGGATTCCTCAACTAGCTCCTCCAGTAGAGGTGCAAAATGACATGCTCTTCACCCTCTGGGTCTTCCAGGGCATCCTTCATGGTCCCTGCTGTCTCCAAGCCCTGGCTCTCATTGGCATCCCATCAGATGATGAGGCCGGCAGGGTTGAGGAGTGGGTCATGAGGCTCTTCAGTCTCTGTACTGGGACCCCTTGACAGGTCCCAGTCCAGCTCGTTGTAGAAGGGACATGTACAATAAAGCTACAGTACAGGAAAACAGTACAGGAGCCTCAGGTGCTTGATATGTTCCTGGCTCTGGGCCGGAATCCACTTAATGCCGTCTGCTCCAACCTCTGTTAAGTTTCCTAGAACTGATGAATGTCCCTGATGTTCCAGGTGAAGTCTTGGAGTTGATCAGCACTTGGATGTAGTTGATGGGTCAGGGGGCTGCTCTCAGTGTAGGATCCATATTCACCTGTACTGAATAAAAGAGTGCAGAGGAAAGCTGTTCTGATGTGGTCAGCGCAGCTTGCTACTACCAGTGAAGATGAGTGGACAGGGACCTTTATAGAATGGTTAAGGGTCAGTTAGAAAAGGGTTTAGTGCATTGTGGTAATGGAGGTGGAGGAGTATTGAAATTTGTCACCTGGTGCATGCCCCTTACCCCCTCCACACTATACACTGGTATGGGTATGGGGCCATGCCACAACCCTCAGGCATGCTAGCTTACTTGCCCTGTACTTTTTTTCAGACACATGCTTCTGGGGTTTAAATGTGGACAGTAGGGGATTATGGCACAACCAGGCACACGGACACGTGTACTGTCACTAGTGTAGATGTGTATGCAATAACTGATTTGAAAGATTGAGTTTTTCATGAAAATGTTTGCAAAAACAATTGTCATATTTTGTCAAAAAGTTGGAATTTGAAATTTTTCGATCAGCTCCAGTAGAGGATTATATCTGAACAAAAGCAATTTCTCTCCCTCTCTCTTTCCCTGCCTCTTTTCTATAATGTAAGAGGGAGCAGAAAACTCCTGAGACGAAACACTCAGATATAGACTAGGAGTGGTGGAAACTGATACTTTCCATATCTCACAAGAAATAAAAGAGATTCTTATTCATTGCTGAAATATCTTTTTTAATGCTTCTAGCATTTCTTATTGGTGTCTCAATCAGCAGACTTAGCAGCAATAATGAAAAGTAGAAAGGTGAGAAAGAAAAGTGAGAAAGAAAAGTGAGATGAAAAGAGAAATGCTTGAGCAATAAAGGAACATATGTAAGGCAGACAGGTGGGATTGCGGTAGTTAAAGGTCTGTCAAGCTTTCCATTACCACAGCAGTACAGCCCTAACTGAATGTTAATATAAGTGAACCACTTGGAAGACACACTTGAAAGTCTTCAAAAACTGTTGAGAAAATAAGAGAAGCTAAAAATACATGAGAAATAGACAAGACGTAAGAAAGGAACAGAGATAAGTGATGCCTGAATGGTAGGAGTAAGAAATACACCCATATATGAGTGAGAAACATGAGAAGCAAGAAAGAAAATTAATCTTATCTCATCTATTTCTCTTTTAGAGGCTCAGAAATAAAACAGAATTAAGTGAGCCAGTTTGAGAGCTCTTATTTTTAAAGTATAGTTTTATTTTCTTGTCACGTAATGATAAATGGCGAAACTGGTTAATTTAAAATATGTATGAATGAATGGGGGAGGGGCAGAGCACTTTTAGGCTACAATTGTATCTACCGAGTTTCAGCCTGCAGCACATTCTTATGGCTGATTTCCAAATAACTGAAGAATGGGATTTACAATGGGAAAGTTGACAGGACCTTAATTATAAGGGCATTAGATGGGTGCTACTATAATTAATTTGTTCAGATAAGGATAGCAACTGCAACAACAAGTTATGGGCTACAATTAAGACTGTTTCGGTACCGCCCATCAGACTTCTGATATTGTAATGGAAAGGTTACAAAACTAGGGATGCTAAATTTTCTTCCTGGCTTATATCAACCTTAAATACAATTGAAAAATCCAACAAAATAGAAAGCATCTGCTCTTCTCTGACAGATAATAATGTCTTTAACGTTAAACAAGACACTAAGTGCTGTACAGTAGACTGGTGGGCTTTCATTCAGCACATTACTTTTCTCCAGATCCTGGTTCCAAATTGCTCTGTCACCTTCCATTCACTCTCAGTGGGCCCCCTTAAAAATTTTGAAAGATCAGCCCAGGAAGTTCCCACATGCAAACACTCATTTTAAACTGTAGCCAAAGCAGAAATAAAGCAGTCTTAATTTTTGCTGTAAAATGGAAAGGGAAGGGTTAGGCTCACAGAAACTTTTGAGGAGTCCTTTATTGGTCATAGCGATGGGGTAACCATCCCACACAAAGCAGAGCAGATTAAATTAGGCTAATTAGCCTGATAAACTGCAGCTCGGGGGAGAGCCAGGGCTTGAAAGGCTAATTGATAATAGAGGCCAGTTGGGAGGGGCAGGGTGAGCCAGCAAACTGGGAGCAGAGGGGGGCTACAGGGGAAGTAGTCTATAGTCATTCACTGGGAGGAGAGAGTTTGGGCTGGAAAATCTGGGGGACAGAAGGAAAAGGAGAGTGGTAGGTAGGAGTACAGAGTAATAGTCATAAGGTCTGGGAGGAAGCAGACCAAAGTTGCTAGACATAGGGTCCCTGGATTGGAGCCTGGAGTAGTGGGGAGGCCTGGTTTCCTCTAGCAGCCCCTTGAAAAGTGGCATAGGACCTTGCCTTGGATTGTAAGGGTATCTGGAGTGGCATGAGGACAGTTGATCTAGTGTGACTTTGTTACCCCCAGAAGAGGAAATGTGGATAGGGACGTGGCTGGAGGGCCAAGTCACTAAGAGGGGAGCATGCTGTATCCTGGGAAGTAAAAGGGGATGCAGCAAGAGGAAATGATGGTAGGGAGTGTCAGATGTGGCTGGAGCAAATCCCTGAGCAGCTAGGTGCCCTAGCAGTGAGTGAACCCCATTACAGTTATATTCTAGAACTTGCCAACCATATTGCTTGTTTTCACTCAGGGGGTACCATTTTCAGATGGCTGACATACTCTTCATACTTATTCAGATTCTTGAGTTCCTTCCAATTAGTTAACATAGTGAGAATTCAATAATACACTATGTAGGCTGAGAAAATATTAGCTGGATATTGCGAGTAGATAGAATAATTGTATTTCCTTTGTTTTGACAATGAATCATCATTTCTTTTACATTACATCTTGTTGGAGGCATATCTGGATGCTTGTAGTCTGAATCTAGAAAGAGATTTCAGGCAATTTTCATGTAAAGCTTACTGGACAATAAACTTGGTCATCTGTAAATTTCCAATTATATTTTTGTTTGGTATGAAGCACTGAGTCAATGTGAATATTGTTTTGAGGCTTTTTTGAGCTCATTCTCAAAAGAAACTATTCCAGGTTTTTCAACTTTTCTTTTTTAGGCCAAACGCTGAATTTAATTATTACACTGAGTTCCTAGGATACAATATGTATCCTCCTCCATAGAGGAGTCATGTAAATGGAACTCATTACCACAAGAGCACAGAATAACCAGGGCTCTTGCCATATTAAGGATAAAATGTAAGATTCTTGTTGATGTGCAGGGAAGCTACGTCAAAGAAGTGAGTTAAATCCTATTTGTCCAGGGGCAGGAATTATGCCCTTGCTGGAGTTTCGCAGTTCTGTAGGGCTCTCAGAAATCCCAGCAATCAGCATGATACAAATGACTGGTTGGAAGATGGTAGGCAGAATGTTAAAACCAGAATTTGCAGGCTTCCCTTCATGTTGGTCTGAAGCTTTAGGTTGGTTTTACATTGGAGGAGGATCCATAGCACTTAGTCACAGATATTAGTATTGATATTTATGATTTGCACTACAGTACACCAAGTTTGGCCCTATTATACTAGGCACTGTACAGATTTAAAAAATAGGCCTGGTCTAAAAGAAAATATATATAAACAGTTGCATAGAAAAATATCATAAAAAACATTAAATAAGAATATTTACGTTGCAAATTCAAGCATGTGATGAAAATGCCAGATTTATGATTGATAGTATAACTGTAATTCTGCACCTATGTGCATCCAAACAGCAACTTCACTTGCAATACAAGTGAGAAAAGAAAATGGTACTTCTCAGCAATTTATATCTCAGGAAAAACCTTAACAAAATGTTGTGGGCCAAAGAAAAAGACACTTCTGGTCTTGAGGGTTTTTCCCTGTCACATTTCAAAGGCCTGTTGCAGACAACAGAAGAGTTGGAACTTCCCCAAAAGAGTTGCAAGAATCTTTTCTAATGGGAAGCATTGCACAATGTAAATATAGAACTTGCTACCACTTCCAATTATAATACAATTTCTTTATTGAAAGTTATAGAACCGGTAAAAAGGAAACTTTAGAAATAATGAAGACATATTAAAAACTTGGTTAGCATGACATTATGCTGCTGTTCCTATTGAAAACAAAACAGAACAGACATTCACAAAATACAGAAGATTTTTAAAATTGCAGCTTGATTTTAAAACGGTTATAAAACAGTTTGTTCCTCTGCTGCAAGAATGTGACCTTAGAGGCAAACAGGAGATAGGAAAACAGAGTCAGAGAGGTTAGCTGCCATATTCAATGGGGTTACATAGGATGTACGTCAGGGAAGAATTTGACTGTAAGCAACTGCGCAGTCAGAGAGAGCATGAATATTGGAGCTTTGATAAGAACTGAAGTCTGAATCAGGTGGTCTTGCCTCCTAGTCCTGTGCGCAGACCACTAGATTTTGTCTTTCTTGCTTTCAAGTTATCTGCCTTTTTTCAAAACTATTCAGTTAAACAGTCTAGGTTAAATGCACAGCACACAGGCATGTAAACACAGACAGGCTTTTACACGTCAAAAAGCGGTGATTTAAAATAAACGAGAATATGTTGACCTTCTCATTATAAATACTCTTGTATTGGCTGAAAGATGCATGGAGGAAAGCTGCACACCCTGGCAGAAACCATTGACCATAATTTGCAGGTTATATTTCAATCCAAAGAGAGGTTCTGACAATATAAAAAAGCTATATAGGAGATAAATCAATTTAACTTGTATTTTCTTTGTACTGCTAAATATAAATTTTTTACAGACCAGCACCTACATTGCATGTATTGTATTACTTTACTACAATGTTTAGAATAGTTTACATTCTTAATTTTTCCAGTATTGTAGTGTCATGTTTATGTTGTTGATGGAATGAAACTTCTCATCCTGCATAGAATAAGTGAATGGCAGGACTGTATTGTTAAGTCAGTTATACATATTTGTAAATTTTATATGCCTTGTAATTCAACTCACATGTAGGAAATTGCCTTCTGATTATCATCTTCACCAACAAATAACAGGGACTTTAATAGTTTGTATCTTTGGTATCCTCTTACCTACAATGGCTTGGAGCTGTTACTACATTTAGAGTGTATGAGGTACCGTAGCTACTTTATTTGTCTTCCACCTGGAAAAGGGTGAGAACTATAAATAACTTTTTTGAAGCTTCCTGTTTTTGCAAAAAGTCAAAATGTGCAAAGTGTTCCAGAGCACTTAAGTGAATGAGACTGAAGTCACTTGGATGCTCTCAAAAGCTTTGCCCAATATGCCTAATAATCATGATAACTGGTTGAATGACAGAGGTCAGAAGCAGGGAAGGCACTACTGGCTTTTGTTGATGTAAATGCTACTTGCAGTTCAGTAGAGGCAGGTCCTGAGAGATGCTGAGTCACACCAAATGCCTATTGTTTTCAGTGGGAATTGGGGGTACTCAGCAGCTGTCAGTAACAGACCCTTGGTATGTCTACGCTGCAGCTGGGACCATTCCTCACAAAAGGAAGAAAGGAGAGTAGCAAAATATGGACCCTGGACTTCAGAAAAGCAGACTTTGACTCCCTTAGGGAATGATGGGCAGGATCCCCTGGGGGGCTAATATGAGGGCAAAAGTTGGTCAGGAGAGCTGGCTGTATTTTAAAGAAGCCTTACTGAGGGCGCAGGAAGAAACCATCCCATTGTGCAGAAAGAATAGCAAATATGGCAGGCGACCAGCTTGGCTTAACAGTGAACTCTTTGGTGAGCTTAAACTCAAAAAGGAAACTTACAAGAAGTGGAGACTTGGTCAGATGACTAGGGAGGAGTACAAAAATATTGATCGAGCATGCAGAGGTGTAATCAGGAAGGCCAAAACACCACTGGAGTTGCAGCTAGCAAGGGATGTGAAGGGTAACAAGAAGGGTTTCTGCAGGTATGTTAGCAACAATAAAGATCAGTGAACATGTGGGACCCTTACTGAATGGGGGAGGCAACCTAGTGACTGATGATGTGGAAAAACAGAAGTACTCAATGCTTTTTTTATCTCGGTCTTCACAGACAAGGTCAACTCCCACACTACTGTCTTGGCAACACAGAATGGGAAGGAGGTGAGCAGCCCTCAGTGGTGAAAGAACAGGTTAAGGACTATATAGAAAAGCTGGACATGCTCAAATCCATGGGTCCAGTTCTAATGCATCCGAGGGTGCTGAGGGAGTTGTCTGATGTGATTGCAGAGCCATTGGCCATTATCTTTGAAAACTCGTGGTGATCGGGGGAGGTCCTGGATGATTGAAAAAGGCAAATATAGTGACCATCTTTAGAAAAGGGTAGAAGGAGAACCCAGAGAACTACATACCAGTCAGCATCACCTCAGTCCCTGGAAAAATCATGGAGAGGTCCTCAAGGAAACCATTTTGAAGCACTTTGGGAGAGGAAGGTGATCAGGAACAGTCAACATGGATTCACCAAGGGCAAGTCATGCCTGACCAACCTGACTGCCTTCTATGATGAGATAACTGGCTCTGTGGATGTGGGGAAAGTGGTGGACATGATATATCTTGACTTTAGCAAAGCTTTTGATACGGTGTCCCACAGTATTCTTGCCAGCAAATTAAAAAAAATATGGATTGATGAATGGACTATAAGGTGGTTAGAAAGCTGGCTAGATTGTCAGCTCAACAGGTAGTGATCAATGGCTCGATGTCTAGCTGGCAACGGTATCAAGTGGAGTGCCCCAGGGGTCGGTTCTGGGGCCGGTTTTGTTCAACATCTTAATTAATGATCTGGATGATGAGATAGACTGCACCCTCAGCAAGTTTGCGGATGACACTAAGCTGGGGAGAGAGGTAGATACATTGGAGGGTAGGGATAGGATACAGAGTGACCTAGACAAATTGGAGGATTGGGCCAAAAGAAATCTGATGAGGTTCAACAAGAACAAATGCAGAGTCCTGCATTTAGGATGGAAGAATCCCATGCAATGCTACAGGCTAGTGACCGACTGGCTAAGCAACAGTTCTGCAGAAAAGGACCTGGGGATTACAGTGGATGAGAAGCTGGATATGAGTTAGCAGTGTGCCTTTGTTGCTAAGAAGGCTAATGGCATATTGGGCTGCATTAGTAGGAGCGTTGCCTGCAGATCAAGGGACGTGATTATTCCCCTCTACTCGGCACTGGTGAGGCCACATCTGGAGTATTGCATCCAATTTTGGACCCCCCACTACAGAAAGGATGTGGACAAATTGGAGAAAGTCCAGCGGAGGGCAACAACACTGATCAGAGGGCTGGGGCACATGACTTACAAGGAGAGGCTGAGGGAACTGGGGTTATTTAGTCTGCAGAAGAGAAGAGTGAGGGGGGATTTGATAGCAGCCTTCAACTACCTGAAGGGGGGTTCCAAAGAGGATGGAACTAGGCTGTTCCCAGTGGTGGCAGATGACAGAACAAGGAGCAATGGTCTCTAGTTGCACTGGGGGAGGTCTAGGTTAATATTAGGAAAAACTATTTCACTAGGAGGGTGATGAAGCACTGGAATGGGTTACTTAGGGAGGTGGTAGAATCTCCATCCTTAGAGGTTTTTAAGGCCCGGCTTGACAAAGTCCTGGCTGGGATGATTTAGTTGGTGTTGGTCCTGCTTTGAGCAGGGAGTTGGACTAGATGACCTCCTGAGGTCTCTTCCAGCCCTAATCTTCTATGATGATTCTATGCTTCCCAGAATGGATGGACAGACACATGCTAGCTCTCCTTTAGTTTGCATTCTAAAAATAGCAGTGAGCCTGTGCTGTGGCTCATCTGCCCAAGGACCCCAGGGTCTCTGCATGAGTAACTTTAATTCAGGCATTGCCTCATTTTCAGATTGCAAAGTCAAGCACTCCATTCTTTTAAGGGAATTCTTTGGCTGTAGTAATGTACAGAGCTGGCTACAATATTTTTAAGTCATTGACATTTTGAATCTTTGAACTTTAAAAAATGCAGCATTGTGATTGTTGTGACCAGTTCTAATAGTGTTTGAGCCGATAATTTTAGACTAAATATAAAAGACAAGTCACAAGGAGGCAGAGCTTTATCGTTGAGCTTTTGGTCTTATTGCTGAATTTCTTGACTTTTGGAGTGCTCGTTTTCACAACTTTAATGGTGCAATACTGCAATAGGACTTTTACTGCATGGAATTATATACACATTCAGGTATACCATGTGAAGGACCATATCCTGAGAGATATTCGGTACCTAGAAACTGACTTCAAAGAATCATACTCAGTACTTCTCTAGGGTTGGCCAATAGAGGTTTTATAAATCCCCTCATTTACACACACACACAATGTGATTTGTGGGGCCGTATATTCCAACACCACATGTCTATTCTTAAGGCCTCTCTTTCATAAATAAAGACCACTGGGGTGCAAAAAATGTTCTTGTGAGTCAGGAGTAGAGTCTGCAGACTCTCTGCTGTGCAAACAATTTCTCGTTTACACTGTACTGCTGCATAAGATGTTTCTTTACAAATAAGGCCTCAGAGCATAAACCCTGTGCCACTGGTGCATGGAAAAACAATCATGGAACTTCAAACATATTCCAAATATAAATGCTGCTATAAATCAAATACTGCTACAAGCTGCTTATTTTCCATGTCAAACACTGCACACAAGTGTATCTTTGTGTGCTTAACACCTGGTATTATGTTGTCTCTTCCAGAAAACTTATCTTTAAAATGCACACAGGCATCAGAGTCCATTTCCTGGGGCATCTTCTAGGCTCCGGGCAGGGCTCCAGCATTCACCCAGGCCACTGCTCTGCAACGTTCCCTAACTTTCCCTCCCCAGTGCCAGTCCTAAGAGACTCAGTCCTCTGGCTGGGCCCCAGAGAGTCTGCCCCTTCTCCGGTTGTTAATAATCAGAACAAAGGGAGAATTAACACAAAGGATTCATCCCAAAGCTAGGTTAAGGCTCTTTTACTTCAGGGAAAACTTATTGGGCTGTAACCCTAAACTAAGTTCACAAGTAAATAGAGAAAAATAGTCCCCTCTCAAGGTGCATCAGAATCAGGCCTTCTCTCCCTTCCAGAAGGGGGTGTTGGGCAGTGGTCATCTGAGGCCCTTCAGCCAGCCCTCCCTCCAGTAGCTGAGGACTGAAGATCTCCTTTCCTCCCTGGAGTGCCAATCAACACACCTGGTTTTCTCTTTTTAAGCTCCTCCCTCCAATTCTGACATCTCACAGCTATGACAGGGCCGGCCAGCTCAGCCCATATTAGCTCATTAACCCCGTGTTGCCCAGTGTGCATTTATATATCACAACACAGTGCTTTGTATTTGCATTCCTCTAACTGCTCTTTTTGAGAGCCTATTGTTTCATGTTTAGTGAAGGTTCCAAAATTAAAGTTTGGAAACATGAAATTCTTCATCTATTTACAGAACAGGTATAGCAAAGCACTGGTGATGCAGATTGCCTCTCAATCTTGATGAGGACGTAGCAGCTCTAGAAAGAGGGGCGAGAGTTCAAGATGGTAAATCAATTTCACAACCATTTGTTCCTCTCCTCAATCCCGTGAGACTGCTGACAGGGTTGCCACTTAGTGCTAATGTGGTGATGGACACCTTTTCATGAGGAACTGGATTGAGACCATCAAATCGTTCCGCAAATGCTACAAAACAGCTATGGTAGATTTGGTTACTGCTGAACTAGATTTCTGAATTTGCACTCTGAGTAAAACTCTCTCTGATCTGTGCAGCAGATAATTTCTCTGTAGTGAATCTGTGATATTTTGTGTTAGTTCTGCATGCAGAACTTGCACACCAGTCAGAGCTCTGACAAAATGAGGGCAAGATTTGCAACAGAATTACAAGCTGCAAAAGAAAGATCTACAGCGTGTGAACTTCAGAGGACCATTAAGTTGCAATAGACTCCGTATGCTATTACCCCTGAGCAATCTACTCTCTTCCTTATCTGTTTCCTTCAGAAATATGGTCGTTTTAAAAAAATAGAAACATTGGAGACAACTTTGCACTCCTCCAAAAGTTGTATTAGAGTCATATTTGTACAAATTAAGCCCTTGTGTCATAAGTACTAAAGGAAAAAAATGAACCTTGGTCTACTTGTTCCATCAGCAGACTCAGCACGCAGTGTGACATGTAGGCTTAATAATTTATAACAGTATGTAACTGAAGTTATAAAAATAATTTTACAACTGTATATTTACCAAGATTATCTAGGTAGGTCTGGATGGCCTGAAGGGCTTTTTTCCCCTCCACTTTTCTTTCCCTTTTTGTGGCAACAGGACACATAGGACACACATGGCTTCTAAGCAACTGCATGAGAATTCTATTTAGTGTTACTATTTAATAGACTGCACTGATAAACTAACTGTACATTTTACTGTGCAGACCAGTGGACAATAGTTATGGATGTTTCATTTCAAGAGTTTCTTATCATCCAGATTTTTGTTGCAACCTAGGAGTACAAAAAACAGTAAATGGAAAAAGGAACATTTTCTCAGTGCAAGTTACCTAAGGATTTTGGAAATATTCTTCACTGGATCAATTTTATCCAAGACAAACAGCTATTTACATAAAAAGTATATAAGGTGTAATAACTCAATGTCCTATTATTCTGCTTCAACTTGACGACAAAGTAAATACCTTCAAAAAGTAGCTGTTTACAAGCTTTACAGACATTCCCAAACTTTTGTAGCAAGTGCTTCCTTTCTTCTAAGGTGTTGTTGAAAGTAGTAGTGACTGGGGAAGAGAGGAAGGGTGAAATAAAAATTAAAATTACACTAATTACACTGAAATTACAGCTACAACGCACAGTCAACCTGTGGAACTCCTTGCCAGATGATGTTGTGAAAGCCAAGACCATAACAGGGTTCAAAAAAGAACTAGATAAATTCATGGAGGATAGGTCCATCAATGGCTATTAGCCAGGATGGGCAGGAATGGAGTCCCTAGCCTCTGTTTGCCAGAAGCTGGATATGGGTGACAGTGGATGGATCACTTGATGATTACCTGTTCATTCCCTCTGGGGCACCTGGCACTGGCCACTGTCGGAAGACAGGATATTGGGCTAGATGGACCTTTGGTCTGACCCAGTACGGCCATTCTTATGATGTCTGATAAATTACTCCAATATTTCAGTTTGTTGTTACTGTATTTATTAATAATGTAGCTTTTTATTGGTCATAGCCATAAATCCTATATAAATCAGATAATGCATATTTCCATGATACAGTAAAAGGAAAATTACAAAAGATGTGAGCACATGTGCATATGTGCACACGCATGCAGACATGTTTATTTAAAACAATATTAAATTTGTGCTAATGTCCTCTATTGTGGCCAGTAAACGCCATCTGATAGCAGTGATGTCTAATGTGTACACAGGCTTGCAGCAGCTGAATAAAACTTGTTGAAATCCTCTCCGAGCTTAAAAATAGTTCTTTCAGCTGTGGATATTGCTTAAAGTCTTCAGCTTCAGGCAATACACCGCAATCACATGATCTATCTTGGGCAATATTTTATTGCTGTCACCCTTCAAGCCAGTACCAATATGTACAGCAGGTAGGTGTGTGTGTATTACAGACAGTCATGTTCTAGCACTATTAATAGACTGAATCCAGCTACCAGCAAAACTTTGTTACAGCATCCAACTTGAAATATTGTCCTCCTATCTTTTGACCAAAGGTTATGGCAAGATTTCCTTTTCTGATTTCCCAGTTCATCAGACTATGGTTTCTTGTTGAATAATCCTTGCCTCTTTTAGATAACCAGAAATCTTTTGAAACAATGCGGTCTTCAAAGACAGCTATTGCTCATGGAGAGACGCTGCTGCATTTTTTGGTTTTAATACAAATTCTAGCAAAATTTTGTTGAGACAATCTGCTCATCATCTATAGGAGATGTGCAAGTTCTAATTAGAGGAGACCTGTTTCTGCAGGTAATTCAGCTTTGAAAAGGAATCTATCCAGAAGATATATATCACTTCTGTATTCCTTCCATAGTGGAATTACGTGCAGAAACAGATTTATTTAAGTAAATTATGTATGTGAAAATATATATGAACATACATAATGAATTATATAAAACTGGTAAGTTTTCTAGAAAAAAAAGTTGGTTTCCTATTCACTGGTGTAGTAGAATCTCCTGCAAGAAGAGGATTCTTCTTCTAGTATAATGGAGTGTTCTAGTATAATTCAGTGGTTTTTAAAAATACTCAAGTAAGAAGTATAATATTGTGAGGACCTCTCTTTCAGCCTTCCTGACCAGCACACTGGAACAATTAAAGAAAAGTCTGGCCGATGCTCCCATAGAATCCATCTCTAGTTCTGCCCTGTGTTTAGTATATGTGGAGACAAGACCCTGAGACATTATACACACAGCACTTTTTACTCCTACAGCGTAGTTGTGCTTTGTGTCTTTGTGACTGGGGGGGGGGAGACTGTTTGTTGAGTTGGGCTTCCCCCATTGGCCCAGTGTGGGCTGGGTACCCTCCAGCACCAGTCATTGTGATTCCCTGTTAGAGCAGGTAATTGCAGCACGGTGGGCTCCGGACCCCGGCAGGGCCTAGCAAACAAACAGTCCATAGCCCCTGAGCCTCCAGTTGACAATAGCAATTAGAGTTCCAGCCCTCTGGGCACAGCAGAGCACTGATCAGCCTGTAGCCCCAGGGTGGGGCAAGGGCTGGACAAACAAATGGTCTATGGCCCCTAAGCCTCCTGGCTGGGGCTGGCAGTAGCAATTGGGGAATTGGCCCCTTGGGCGGAGCAGAACAGCAATTAGTTTGTAGCTCCTGGGCAGGATAGGCCATACAGTCTATGGTCCCTGAGCCTCTAGGCTAGGACCAAGAGAAAACAGCAAGCACACCTATTGGCACATGGGGTGTGGTGGGGGAACTCATCCCCTCCTGGTCCACTGGATTCTGACCCAGGGCCCTATGAAGCCAGGGACTTCCCCGCTAAGGGTTTAGGCATCAACTTATAGTACATCCCCTGGGTCATTTCCTACCACAGATTGCATCCCAGGCATCTTCTCGGCTGGTGGTGGCCTGGTGTCCCCATCAGTCTCCACAGTCGGCGAGTCGTCTGCAGTGTAGTCCAGGTTTTCAGACTCTGCTGCCTGGAGCATCACCGGCACTTCTGGAGGAGCCTGCAGTACACATCCTTCCTCCTCCTCAGTCAGCCCCAACTGAGCTGGGCTGCCTCCTTTTATCTGGCTCTTCCACCTGGAGCATGTGCAGGAAGAAAAGGGGGTGTGGCCTCCTGGGCCCACAGTGATTGGTCTGTCCCTGTTGGCCCAGTGCGGGGTTGGTACACCCTGTCACAGTCTTGTTTTAACTAGCTCCCTATTATTGTAGGACAACCACCACGACACTGCAAACACAACTTCTCCTAAGACTATTCTATCTTATTAGGTTAAATTGTTAGAATGTCAGGTCTTGAGGCCAGATTATTGCTGGCTCTGCATAGTTGCATAACGGGAAGAATATGCAAGAAGACATTTTCTGAAAGTCCCCTGTTCAAGGTCCAGATGTAGCATGGCTTACGAGTGAAACCCCAGCTCCATTCTAGTACCATCAATGTTTGACTTTACGAGCTGGGTGGGGTGAGGATCATGGCCACATACACAGACTCTAGCAACGACTAGTGATGGCTGGGCCGAGGTGGAAAATCAAACTATATCCCTAAAGGGTATTAAAGCTGCTGTTGTAACATGTGCTTCTTGGTGTATTCTATGGAGATGAAGCTTGCTTATGATTATATAGAAATGTTGAAACGTAAGTATGCCCAAAACTATTGCCTAAAAATAGGCTTGACAATAGTCAAGAAAGGCCTAATAAAATACGAGTAAAGAGAAGTCAGACAACTCAGAGGCAAGCTGAAGATGGGGTAGGACTTCACCCCAGGTCATGTTGTAACCATATTTTGGTTCTAACTGGTTTTGACATGTGTTTTGGGAAATGCTATTTAAAACACTAACACTTTATCTCTATTTGATAGTTATTGGTATGGCATTTACACAGATGTTAATTAAGATGACACTTAATGTTAACAAGCCAATAGCAAAGGAGAAAATATTTAACTACGGTAAAAAGGTGGATTTAATATTAATTAAGGCACATTATTCACAGTCCTCCACTACATTAAATTATCTGTAACAGCCCTGGAGGCTCAAAACTTAAAGAATTGTTTGGTTTTATTCTTTGCTTTAACCACTTAACTGGAAACACACAAATCAAAGGTTATATTGGGAGCTCCAAGAGGAATTCTGGATGAATCAGCCCAACTCCAGTGGGACTCCTGTGGCAGGGCAGTCCCACTATACCTCTTACTTCCTCTTTCCCACCCCATTGTGCCTTTAAGGCACAACACAGCCCTGAATTTGTCCCTCTCAAACTAAAATCATTATTCCTAGTTATAATCACCCTGCTTGGTTCACTCTATACAATTCTTGTCTCTCATGAGCTTAAATCTTTTGGGAACAGTTGCCAATAATTATCTTAGCCCTCCTTAGTCACTGATTATCCAAACTATGCATCCTTCATCTTTAAGTCTTCTCTCGTGATAGATAATCCCAGATGACTCAGCACAAAGGGGTAACAAATGTTTATGTAACTTTATTGAGTCATAAATAACAAATGTTGTCACCAGAAGTATTCAATACTTACCCTAAAATAAATCATTTTGTATATGAATTCTTAAGTATTGGGACGTGGGAAGGGGTTCCCTGTAACCAGTGCAGCATGAATATAGGGCAAAAGTGGTTTGAATATTCAAACTTCTGTTTTTGTCTCCTGAGCCACCCAAAAGTTATTTATCCCTAAAAACAGCTTATAATTCACAAGTGGGTGGGCAACTCTCGGGGATGGGCGAAGCAGAATGTAGACAGAAGGGTTATGGAGAATAAAAGTATCAGAGGTGCAGAGAGAAGTCTCTCTCATTTTCAGATGTGTGTTTTGGTTTGGGGATAGGCTAAGTCAGGGGTCGGCAACGTTTGGCACACGGCTCGCCTGGGTAAGCACTCTAGCGGGCCGGGCCAGTTTATTTACCTGCTGATGCGTCAGGTTCGGCCGATCGCGGCCCCCACTCGCCGCGGTTCGCCGTCCCGGGCCAATGGGCTCGGCGGGAAGCGGCGCGGGCCGAGGGATGTGCTGGCCGCGGCTTCCTGCCACCCTCATTGGCCCGGGACGGCGAACTGCGGTGAGTGGGGCCGCGATCGGCCGAACCTGCCGTGTCAGCAGGTAAATAAACTGGCCCGGCCCGCTAGGGTGCTTACCCTGGTGAGCCGCGTGCCGAACGTTGCCGACCCCTGGGCTAAGTGATGCACTTGCCATGCTGAAGCAATCCAGTATCTCTTCCATTTAGCCATGCTTCAGCACTAAATGTAGCTACATATTTTGACTTCCACTGGACTGAGTACATTGGGACTTCTAAAATTCCAAATCTCACATTTATATGATTATATAATGTTTGCTGGATAGGGCTTTTGTCACAATTTACATTGGATTTTGTAATGTGTACATTCTGGGAAACTTGAAAAAACATACAAAGGCCTTTATCAACGGATGTTGTAGGTTTGATTTGATATACAGTAAGGACATCAGGACAGGACCTGTGTTTTCTAAGATATTGTCAAGGATGATTCCCCACTCTGGCACTTCGAGTGCAGAAGATGGGGGCCCGCAAGGATTCTAAAAATCAATACTGGCCACTGCAGGCTTGTATTAAACTCCCAAGGTTACAGCTTCTCTCTGGTCTTGGATGGGTAGATGCTGCCACCACCCAAATGCAACCCCCCTTTTTGGTATCCAGGAAGGCGCACTTGGGAATTCCTTCCTGTGGGATACCCTCAAGCCCTTTCACCACCCCCTCCATGGAAGAGCTGAGAAAGAAATACATCTGGAAACTCAGGCTATTGCTATATTTAAAAAACCCACTTACAAAAATTAAGCATCAAGAATATCCTTCTTGAGGTCCAGCTTAAAGGTTACAAGCAAAACAAAAGCATTTTGGCGTTAGCACAGCGGAGTCCACAAGCCAATAAGAAATAAACAGAGATAAACCTAATCACATCTTTTTAGACATTTTTGATCTACTTACATATCTGGGTTTCCAAATAAGCAATTTCTAGGTATGATTCTGATGATTTTCATACCTAGCCTTCAGCCTCTCACACCATAACTGCTGCCCTGTTTCCTTCTTCCCCGGAGAACAACAACAGACACAAAGGGATTTTTTTTTCCAATTTAAAAAAGTTCTAGCCCTCCCATTGGCTCTTTTGGTCAGGTGCCTGCTCACTTCCCTTTACCTATGCATGCAGTCAGACTTTTTAACCCTTTACAGGTAAAGCAAGTAGAGAACAGCTACTAAGAAGGATTCTATAGCTAACTGGCTGACTGGGTGTCCATAAATGGGAGCTACCCCTCTCCCCCTTATTTATCACAGGTATATAGATTGAATGGGTAGGAAGAAAAATCAATGTTCACTAAATACAAAATGAGAAAGCTTGTTTGTTTTACCATTTTCTGAGAAGAGTTTAAGTATGGTCTTCAGGATTAAGCCCATAATAACTACAGTTGATATTGCCAAATTAAAGATTAATTATCAACTGACTTTTTTTTTTAAATTAAGATCTAAAAAGTCAGTGGCAGAGCCAGGGTTAAAAATCCCTAAGTCCCAACACTCTGCCCTAGGACAGTGGTTCTCAAACTAGGGCCGCTGCTTGTTCAAGTAAAGCCCCTAATTCAGTAAGGTTCAACTTAATTCAGTAATGTTTATCTTAATTCATAAGGTTTATCCAGGATATTGTCAGTCTGTCACAACAGGTATGAGGCGCTTGTGTATGCTGGAGCATGAACTTGGAGAATATAGGTCTGCAGGTGCCAGACCCTCAGACCACATTTACTATGCAATGTAGACAGACTCCTGTTAAAATCCCAACCTAGCCCTGATGCTATGTTTAACAGTAAGACTTCAAAGTAAAAAAGCTAGCTATGATATTAGGGATAAAGTCTCCCTTTTGATAAATGGAACCAGCTTCAACTAACACTAATGGAATATTGAGACATATTACTTCTGTATTTTCTCCAGGCACTTGTACAGGATATATAGCTTTGTATTTACTGACCACTTTTACACTTTGAAATAAATAGAGGAATATCTACTGATATTGAATCAGGATATAGAAAGCCATAGGACATCAGAAAGATTTAAATATCATATATTTCACAGTGCTTAAAGAATATTTGGTTAATCACCTCCTATACGGGGATCTTTTACCGTAATAACATGTTTTTTTTTTCTTACAGCTATACCTTGGAATGGGCCTTTACCAAATTAATAACTCAGAGTTGTAGGTCTTTCCTTTCCATTCATAGTATTTAATGTCCCATCTGAAATGATTATTGGTACCATCATGACATTATCTCATTCATTGAAGCAAAAAATGTTTTCTTAGTTTACGTCAGGGGTCGGCAACCTCTGGCACGCGACTCGCCAGGGTAAGCCCCCTGGCGGGCCGGGCCGGTTTGTTTACCTGTTGCGTCCGCAGGTTCGGCCGATCACGGATCCCACTAGCTGCGGTTTGCCGCTCCAGGCTAATGGAGGCTGCAGGAAGCAGCGCGGGCCGAGGGATGTGTTGGCCGCAGCTTCCCGCTGCCCCCATTGGCCATTCCATCTCCCTCCTAATCCCTTTTCTGTCCCTAATATCTCCCTTCACGACTCAAATGTTGTCTCATCTGTGCTTCCTACCTTCTTTCCTCCACTTCATTTTGGGACTTCTGCCTCATTGTAGATGATTGCCACCTCCTTCACATATAGTCGCTGCTGCTTCCACATCTGCTCTCTCACTCTCACAACCTCTATGTCCCCAGAGTTACACAGTGCTGCTCTCTTCCTCTTGTCTTGAGACTATAAGGAATAGCAATTTTGTAGCATCACCCAAGGGAGGGGAGAGATCTCAATAGAACAGCAGCAGCTCCTGAGGAGGGAACAGAAGTATGCCTCATTACGAGGATGTTCCACAAGCTGGGTGTCCTTGCTTTTTTGTGGACCAGCCACTAGACAGGGAAAGTGAGCACACACACGCATACACACTCACACACACACACACACTTAGCCGCTGTGTTACACAAGCACAAATCTACATTAAAAAAACATTGACATTGCAATTTCAGGTCTAATTCTCTCCTTTGTTACACACAATTCAATCCACTAATTTTAGTCATGTGTGACAAGGGCAGAACTTGGCCTTTAAGAACTGAATTTTTGCACACACTGGGTAATAGTTCCATGTAAATTTATGTAAGCAGTGTTCTTTTCTGAAAGTCAGTGTCAGATATGATGGACAGCCGTAGTGAGTAAGCAGCAGGTTATGTGAACATCTCTGTAGTGAGCGGGGTGTGTGTGTGTGTATTAAAGATGTTTAGTGTTTTGGAAAGTGTACACTGAGGTTGAAAACAACTTGTTATGTTTTCAGTTAAAATATCATCAATATTTTATTCAAGTCAAAGTTTATTAACTATTTACTACACTGAATTTATCTCTGCTGTAGATGAAGACCACATCTATTTTACCAATAGCAAAGTGAGAAGGAAAAAATAGTGAATGCTAGAATTGCAGATAATTGGTATAAGAAGATACCAGTAGGCATTCTAGAACATTTACTTGATTTTGTGACTGTAAAAAAAGAAAAAGAAAAAAAAAAGAACTGTAAAGAACCTCAAGTCAGTGTATATCAATGCACATTAACCTTTTTGTGTACATAGAGGATTCTGCTCATTATAAACTCAAGACTGCTGGATATGTTACATTAACACATTGAGTGCTGTGATGTTTTGAAACAATGCTGCATAATTCATGCTAAAATACCAGACATATTAGGAGGCTGAATTAATCTTTTTCACGTTTAACTCTTTAACATACCTATTTACATTTCTAATATGTATTGCTAGCTTGTACTTTGCTGCTTTTCTTCATCAGTCTTGGTATTTCCATATACCAAGACCTGACAGTCTCAGAAATATTGCAAGAAGCAAATATTATTTGTAAACGTAATCGTAGTTAATATAACCTAGAAAGGTATTAAAAATTCTCTCAAACTTCTCTTCATTGCCTTGAAACCTATGAAGTTACATTCTCAAGAGTGTTCCTTCCCAATATGTGACATTAGACACTTTTTTCCATTTCCAGTGTCTCAGAATCATTAACTTGGCAACCAGTAAATTTATATTAATCCAGATGATATTTTCCCTTGAAACTATTTTTAACTCAGAAATATCATGTAGGTGGGGAAAATTATGTGGCAGCACAAGCATAATCTCATAATAAATTAAGTTTCCAATGTCACATGAACAACTCCTGTACAGTTTAAAAGGATTTGGCCCTAAACCATAATGTATTGGGCCTTACAACTCACTCCTGGGCCATTTGGAATCCAGAAATTGGCAACCAATATTGTGAATTGAAGCTCTACTACAGTTTTCCATATTGACATCACAACTTAGGCCCTGCTCTGCTAGATGGGCAGAGCACTGCATGCGTGTGGAGGAACTTGCAGGACTGGATCCTAGTTCACGTAGTAGTTATTTTTTAGCTATATATGTATAGATATGTATAGTTCCATGTCTTCATTCATTTAAAATTGAATATTTATTTCTACTTTTAAATCCAAAATGCCTCTTTCTGCTCTAGTCATTCCTCCCATGCCCCAAACATGTATACACTATTACCATCGCTCTCTGCTTTTGATACAGGATCTATCACTTGGAATCACAATGCTTCAGACTGATAAAATGACATGATACTACTGATTTTCATGTCATTAGTACTTGTAGCACTTTTATGCCCTGGTATTCATAATTTTAGAATACTGAAGATCTCTCTTGTATAATTTAAATCAGATGGGTATTTTAGTAAATAAATAGTCACCATGATAATCCAAAGGAAACATAATGTCTTATTCCTTCCGCATGTGAGGATGATAAAACATATCCCCTGAAATTTAATTATTACTCTTTGCCTATGGATAAAGTCCTCATTATATAGCTGACAAAAAATGACTTTCATGCAATGTGTGCATGTCAATACATTCTGAGTAACTCTTTCTTATAAAAGAAAAAAGAGTGACATTTCTTTTAACTTCATTAATTTAACCAGTCTTTCAATGCAATATTTTAATCTTATCAGAATTATGATTAAACCTTGAAACAAATGTTATCCTATTAGCGTCATCTTTCCTACTTTGATTTTTAAATCATTCTATCAAGACATTTAGCCCTACATCTTGCCTGAAAAATTATAAGTTCTTTTCACTTATAAACTCTATCTAAAAATTGTTTTTGCATAACTAGATATCTCTTATCACATAATGGGATATATTTTCTTCTGGGCCTATACCTGTCTCTTCTTGGTGCAAATTCTGCATATACATTCTTGAGCCTACATGTTGCATGTGCAAATACTTAAGTTTCTGATACTTGAGCACGCTGTTTAAATAGCTCTACATTTGGATGCCCAGCCCTATATTTGCATCAATATACTTTCAATAGTCCAAAAGTATTAGGTCCAGATTCAGGAAAACATTAAAGCATATACTTGAGTTCGTCCTTATTAAGGAAATCACATAAATACATGCTTAAAGATTAACATGTGCTTAAGTGCTATTCTGAATAGGGATGCTTTCCTGACTCAAAGCCTTTGTTTACACAAAGTCAATGCAGGCAAAAGCATATGTAAGTGACTTTGCAAGTGCACATTGGAAAGTCATAGTGGGGGGGGGGGAGGGGACGAATACATGCCACTGTGCTTCTCTCAGTACACAAAGTGAAAGAAAGGTACACTTCTTTTTTAGAAATTTAGAATGATCACTATTTGCTAAGGGCCATGTATATTTTTATTGATTTTTTTGTAAGATCTGTAATTAAACCACTGCCCTCTTTTCAATACTATAAAATCTAAATAACTGCTTCCTTACTGTATGCAGTCAGGCATTAAATCTTTTGATAGTTAACATTCTAAAACACTTCAAATATTTTTAGTTTTTCATTAGTACTACCCAGATTACAAAGCTATTTGCTTTGTCTCTGTGGCAATTGAGTATATTTTAGCTAATTGTTCATGATGTAAAACCCCTTTTTTCTCTTTAGATAGATTAGCATTAAAGATCTTTGACTCCATAATATTATTGCACCTTGTTTCTAAAGATAAAGATTTTGAACCTAAAGTATTCTTACGTCACATAATCATTGACAAGCAAATAAGAATATTTCCATCATTCAGTCTCAGTAAGACCTGCCCCATCGATTTAATCCCCTCATGTAGAATATTCATATAAAAACTAAATATATCCAGTGTTTGACAGTTTTGACATTTCTGTTTCTTCCAAAAGTACGTTGCATCTTTCAAATAAAAGAAATTTCCCAGCACATTGTTGTATCAGGCATTTAATAACAGAGTATAGCTGAGATAAGATTTTATTACTACAACAGTTGGATGACCTTAGGGGTTAACCAAAATGTTAGGACTCAAGATAATGGACGACAAGCTGGTTTTACTGGTTATAGTAAAATAAAAAAAAATAATCTCAATGAGCCAATTCTTTCTATACTGTACATCTAATCAATACCACTGTGTGCCTTCTGTTCTTAGAGAGCACCCTCTGATACCATAACAGTGCACCCGGGTCTTAATGGCATTAAGCCAGTATTGTCTGCCTGGCCTTAAGCTTGCCATCTGCTTAAGATACCATAGAATAAAGCTGTAGCCAAAGTTCAAAACATTCAGTGGGACATAATAGGCATGGTCCCATTTAAAGAGAGACAATTTTTTTTTAGTTATAAACATTCAGTCAAGTCTCCAAGCTCTGCTGTGTCCTTACATGGCACAATGGTCAGAATGTCACAACCATTGACCTGGATTCAAGGGCTGTTACCATGGCTGGTAAGGCAGCAGCACCACTTTTAAATGTCACACAAGTGAAATTCCTACTCCAAATGGCAGCAGCATAGCTGTGAAGTAACTGGTTTCTCCACTAATGAAAGCCCTGAATGGCGAGAAAGAAGGTAGGAACTCCTACCCCAAAGTTCTTGCTGCTAGTTTTCATCCCACTTGAGAATGGAAACACTATCTCATAGGAGACTGCAGTAGCAGCATGTGTCCCTGCCCCTCAGCTCATGCCAAGCAGAGATACAACAATTCCACATAGAACCTGAGCCCAGAGCCTAGATATAGACCTTGGGAGAATCCTGTGTGCATGACCCCTATGAGCTTGTACTGCACACAAGGAGGGAAAGAGGTGTCCTAATCATGGATAAAGGGACCAGGACTGCTGGGCAGTTGGGATTATTTATTTTCTGATGAAGTTACCATTCTTTTGTTTAGCATCTAGGATTTTTGCCATCAGACGCTCATTAATTCTATTCTCTAAGGACACTATGGTTCTGACTACGCTGATAATGCTGTTGGAATAAATCTGTGCATTCAAGTGATTTCTGGGTAAATTCCCAAAGGTGATAGGAGGGTACCATAAAGTGTGTATACGTTCAAGAATCACTTCACCAAGCCCTGAAATGTGGAATCTGTTTCTCAGTACACCATAATTTTGGACAGAGAAGGGGGAATAATGATCTGGAGGATGGCATGGACTGCACTCTCAGCAAGTTTGCAGATGACACTAAACTGGGAGGAATGGTAGATACGCTGGAGGGTAGGGATAGGATACAGAGGGACCTAGACAAATTAGAGGATTGGGCCAAAAGAAACCTGATGAGGTTCAACAAGGACAAGTGCAGAGTCCTGCACTTAGGACGGAAGAATCCCCTGCACTGTTACAGACTAGGGACCGAATGGCTAGGAAGCAGTTCTGCAGAAAAGGACCTAGGGGTTACAGTGGATGAGAAGCTGGATATGAGTCAACAGT
The DNA here is from genome assembly GCF_002925995.2 of Terrapene triunguis. Classification (NCBI taxonomy): domain Eukaryota; kingdom Metazoa; phylum Chordata; order Testudines; family Emydidae; genus Terrapene; species Terrapene triunguis. Next base: position 1,873,815 of record NW_020664389.1, read on the forward strand.
GTACCCTTGTTGCCAAGAAGGCTAACGGCTTTCTGGGCTGTATAAGTAGGGGCATTGCCAGCAGATCGAGTGACGTGATCGTTCCCCTCTATTCGACATTGGTGAGGCCTCATCTGGAGTACTGTGTCCAGTTTTGGGCCCCACACTACAAGAAGGATGTGGAAAAATTGGAAAGAGTCCAGCGGAGGGCAACAAAAATGATTAGGGGTCTGGAGCACATGACTTATGAGGAGAGGCTGAGGGAACTGGGATTATTTAGTCTGCAGAAGAGAAGAATGAGGGGGGATTTGATAGCTGCTTTCAACTACCTGAAAGGGGGTTCCAAAGAGGATGGATCTGTTCTCAGTGGTACCTGATGACAGAACAAGGAGTAATGGTCTCAAGTTGCACTGGGGGAGGTTTAGGTTGGATATTAGGAAAAACTTTTTCACTAGGAGGGTGGTGAAGCACTGGAATGGGTTACCTAGGGAGGTGGTGGAATCTCCTTCCATAGAGGTTTTTAAGGTCAGGCTTGACAAAGCCCTGGCTGTGATGATTTAGTTGGGAATTGGTCCTGCTTTGAGCAGGGGGTTGGACTAGATGACCTCCTGAGGTCCCTTCCAACCCTGATATTCTATGATTCTATGATTCTATGAATACCATATCTAATAGAAACTATAGGCACAATTTAAGAAGGCAATGGCATATTGCAATTACTGAAGCTGGAATCTGGCTGGGACAGCAGAACTAACCACACTACTCTTGCAAAAAGTGTCATAAGATATCTAATGACCACAAATGATCAGTACCTCAGCTTTAAATTATTCAAACAACAAAATAAGTACATGCTATTGTATAATAGAAAAGAGAGTTTGTTTCCTAATACTTCTCTTGTTAAGATGGGGGGAACCTCCACGGTTTAACAACTTTAGAGTTGTCCACCTCAAAGGATGAATGACATTTTTAAAGAATACTGAACTCCTACCATTTTCTTCTGTGAGGCAGTCCTCTAGTCCAAAAAGTGAAAAGCTATCTCCACCATGATAACTGTGCAATGTATTGGGAAATAAAATTTAATTTCAGTTGTCATTTCTGAGCCTACTACTAATGACCACCATTAGGCATAAAGGCTAATAAATCTCATTTGGGATAATAGCAGCATAGGAACTCATTGAGACTACAAATTAAAGCTACATTTCTAAATGCAATCAGAGATTGTAAACCATTTTCCATCTTGTTTTAATATTGAGTAATCAATCACACTAAAATTTTAATATATTAATAAAGTTCAATATTTTTACAGTGCTTATATGACTCCCATTACCATAGTATCTGAGCATCTCACGATCTTCAATGTATTTCTCCTTGTAATACCCCTGTGTGATAGGGAAGTGCTTTTATTCCCATTTTACAGGTGGGGAACCGAGGCACAGAGAGACTAAGTGATTTGACCAAGGTCACACAGGAAGCTTGATGCTCAGCAGGGAACTGAACCCACATCTCAAATTCCTGGCTAGTATGCTAACCACTGGTCCATCCTTCGTCCCTAATCAGACAACATATTTTAGTTTTAAAACCTTTAAGTGGTTTATGATTGTTAAAGCAGGATGGAAACTTTTCTATAAACTCTCACACACTGACAATGACAAATGATTTATACTTATTGGCGATACTAAATCAAGCTGTTAAGATCTAATTTAAATTAAATCAACTAAAAGCTAATTTAAATTAAATCAGCTAGTTGTTCAAATATTTTTCTAGACGTTTGCAATAGATATCAATCCTTCTTACTTCAGTTTCATTTGGAAAATGTATACATTCCTTTAATGTCAGTTGGTTTAGATTAGAATAAATAGAAGTATCAAAAGCAGAGACAGAAAAGGAAAAAAAGAAATGAACAGAGAAACTGTGAAAATGTTCTTTGCTGTTAAATATTCAAAGAAACATTTAGAGGTGAATGTTAAAGTTAATAAAAACTCCATGTACTACTCTATATTTAATTTATCAATATTTTCCCTTACAAAGTCAAATGGAACCTTTGGAAGGTCATGAATTTCTAAGATTTTAAGCAACCTGTCCTTCGATGGTTGGGTTTAGTGTGTGGATGCTGGGTGGTTTTCCTGGCCTGTGATATACAGGAGGTCTGATTAGATGATCTGGTGGTCCCTTCTGGCCTTAAACTCTATGACCTAACACATTTTGGGGTATTATAAAATATTACAACAACAGGGAGATCAACAGACCACCAGAATATGGGTAATTTTACGGGAAGTCAGGAGCATCTAAGACTGCATTGTCTCCTTCACTGACGGTATGTCTATACTACCCGCTGAATCAGCAGGCAGCGATCGATCCATCGGGGGTCGATTTATCGCGTCTAGTCTAAACACGATAAATTGACCCCCGAGTGCTCTCCCGTCGACTCATGTACTCCACCAGGCTGAGAGGAGCAGGTGGAGTCGACGGGGGAGTGTCAGCAGTCAACTCACCGCAGTGAAGATGCCACGGTGAGTAGATCTAAGTAAGTCGACTTCAGCTACGTTGTTCACCAGGGCTAAGAGATTAGTAGAAGTTCCTTAAGGCAACAACTTTCAACTGCTTATGATAAGTAACTAGTTACTCAAAAGCAGAAGTAACTCCTTTTGATAGTCTAATGGCTTTAGAAGTAACACTGTTGAGATGTCATAAAAATTAAGTGTAGCTTTCCCTTCAGGTACCAGATTTTTAGTAAGTAAGGGCCTTATCCAAAGTCCACTGACGACAATGGAAAAACAGATTGGGATTTGGATTAGGCCCAAAGGAAATTTCTGCTTTTTGAATGTTGGGCAGGAGTTGGGTGCCTCTCTTACCACCAATTCTCCAATTTAATGACAGTAGCTTCTGGAACAGTGTTTTATTGTAAACACAGTTTACAGACCCCAGAAATCAATAAATTATTATTGATTTATAAAAACACATAAGTAATCTTTTATAATTAATGAAAAATCAAATAAATTGCAATCCAAAATACACAAACTTGTAATTTTTGAACCTACTCTTTTTGGAGTGATAATGACTTATGCTGTTCTCTAGCTGGTGCCTCTTCTGTCCAAATAAGCAAATACATATTAATATTTCTGTATAACTTTAACAAAACTATATAACAAATTACACCTAAACCTTGAAAAGTATTTTTTACAATAATATGTCAAAGTATTGGAAAAGTAATGACATTACTTCCAATGAATTATTAACATTTATTGATGGAAAAGCAGAAAGCTTTATACAATCAGTACAGATTTAAAGGTTTCTGAGTCCTTTTGCTGACAATCAGATTTAAGAAGTACAAAAGCCAACAAAACAGGCAAGGTTACCCCCCAAAATAATCTAGAGAGTAGCTAGATTAAGTGCAGTTAATCGCATATCTTGCTTACTGAATCCTATTCCTTGCAGCAAATCTCTCAGATTTCTCTCATTTCTTCTAGTAACTGTTTCCTTAAAGCAGTGGTTCTCAACAAGGGATACACGTACCCTTAGGGGTACACAGAGGTCTTCCAGGGGCAACATCAGTTCATCTAGATATTTGCCTAGTTTTACAACAGACTACCTAGAAAGCACTAGCAAACTCAGTACAAACTACAGTTTATACTGCTCTATATACTATACCTTGAAATGTAAGTATATTATTTATATTCCAATTGATGTATTTTATAATTATATGGTAAAAATGAGAAAGTCAGCAATGTTTCAGTAACAGTGCGCTGTGACACTTTTGTATTTTTATGTCTGATTTTGTAAGCAAGTAGTTTTTTAAGTGGGGTGAAGATTTGGGGTACGCAAGACAAATCAGACTGCAGAAAGGGGTATATTAGTCTGGAAAGGTTGCGAGCCACTGCCTTAAAGACAAACAAAGTGTTAAATTCTGACCCCATTGTACTCAATGGTGAAATTCCCACTGATTTCAGTGGGGCCAGGATTTCACCCAAAACAATTACAAGGGGAGGGGGAAAGTCTTCCTAAAATATAAAAAAAGGACTATATTAGTAGCCCCAGTTTAACATTTAAACACAAGTATGGATTTGTGAATTATATGCCACTTTTATATGGCCAAGTTCAGAGCACAACTTCATGTAATGCTGTTTGCTTTTAATACCAGCTTTGATTAAAACAATTTGTTCTTCATCAGCAGGGTCATCATCATTTTCCATAATGATTTACAACTTCTGTATCTCAAGCAACTCTATGTCAAATTATTCTAACGTCTAATCAAAAGACAAGAAAACCTTAAATGAGTCCAAAAATGTTGAACATACTCACCTTGGCCCTTGGCACTATAATATTCAGGAGGTTCCTAATCCTAGTATACACTCACACACTTAGCCAAATCCCCTGAAAGAAAACCATGTGTACAATTTAAACTACTTCACAGCCTTTTACAACTCCCTTACTCATACCCACAGGATACCATCTCTACCTACACTTCCATTAAAGTATTAGAATCCTCTCATATTCAACCTCACTGCTGACTATACCTTTTATAATGAAAGCCCTATACCCTGACACAATTCTGCATAGAAATTACATGAGAGGGGGCAAAACAGATCTAGCATAATCACAGCTGTCATGCACCTCAAAGTAATGCATACAGGTTCTCGTATCAAACATACATTTATGAAGCAGGCCCAACTAGTGTCTCCACCATTTAGTGCAGATGTACCTAACACATTGACTACACCTGAATTTAATTCAAATAATTCCATTTGGCTACTGCCAACTCCAGAGGAACAGAGGGAAAGTGATGTGGGTTACTTTTTTGGGTCTTTAATAGTGTTAAATGGAATCTTGTGGGTGAGAGTGAATGTTTTGTAAAAGGAGATGAAGAGCTTGTACATTTCAAGTTCAGGTTGCAGGTGCACTTGCTGTTTTTCAAAAGTTTGAGTTTTGCTCAACTCAGTGTTCTGCAGTGGGACGATATTCCACCAAGCAACTTTAACTCTGAGTTAACAGTTTTTGGCATTGAATTTCCTATTTTTTTCCCACAGCAAAAGATATGTTAAGATTTTGTAGTCATTTAGGTAGTTATACATATCATGTCCCACATTTTGTATACCTATCCAGGCAGCTTCCCCCATGGTTTCCCCTGCCCCACACAAGCTGGGACCCAACTGCCTTGCTTTATCACACCTACCCAGCCATGCCCCTGACCCATTCACTGCATTTCCCCTCCAACCTGGCCCACTCCCCACTACTATACCAGTTCCCCCATCCCCTTTAACTATGGAATACTTCTCCGTAAAGTTTTCACTCTCTGATATACAAACCTTTATATTGCTGCTACTTCCCCTCCTCCTATAACCCAACTCACAGGCAGTACCTGGACCAAAGGACAATGATGTTACAATGGAATGGTGTTCCCAGTCATGTTTGAGAATGGTTGGAGGATGGAGTTTGTGGCAGGACTGGTGAGAGAAATCACAGACAGGGTTTCTGTTCCAAAATACTAAGAGTTTTATGTTTGAGAGAAAGATCTTCTGACTTCAGTCCAAGAGGTGTGCCCATCTCCAAGAAACAGTGAGGTGTCAGTGCGTGTATTGTTTCTATGCCATACACATTTTCTAGCCAGCCACGAACCTTCCAATTTCCCCCTTAATGTTCTTCCAATACTTATTAATAGCTTTCATATTGGTGCTGTAGCAATTATTCAGATGCTCAGCCAAGTCACAGAAAACTATCATAGGTCCCGGACATAAATCTTTGGTACACCCAGATCTGCTCTCATACATTGTATGAGCTATACACCAATATATGACCCATGTCGTTTACTCCTGAATGAATCACCACCTCTTAAATCATCACAGCCTCTTAAATCATCAGTTAGGTGCTACAGACTGGGCAATACATGATGCCAATGCAGGCCACCTCTTTCCTTCCAAATCAGCCTGTAATCAGCGATCCCCATGTCACAATGTACTCCTTGCTCTCCCATAAACTTCTGAAACCTTGTGGTCCCAGGTGTGATGCTTTGGGGTTTAACCCAGACCAGTAAGAGGCTGTGTCACTGCCTGCCCTGCAACTCTGGGTGTGTTAAATGTTATGCTGCTGTGCCTTGCAGCCCTGAAAACAGCAGCCAGCATACAAGCATACAGGTCACACTCCAGCTTTTACCGCCCATTTACTCTTTACAGGTGACCCCCCCAACATCCTCCCAGTCCTGAACTTCCCCCAAATCATCTGCCTATGTGACAATCTGCTGAGGTTTCCAGAATTGTGAATTATTGTGTCACCTCTCTCAGCCTCAGCAAGTGAGAATTTTGCTACTGCTAAGCTGTATGACAACTCCTTGACTCCAGCTTGTCCGTCTTGCCAGACAAATTTTCAGGTCTCTGCCAGGCCCAATCTTGTCTTGCAGGTATCAAACAGTGAACCACTATTCCCACGCTCTGCAGAGACATGTCTCTGCAGTGTCTAGCCCTCTCCTGGAACACACACAGGAATAATTAAGTTTGTTGATCCTTTAGAGAGACAATACTCTGCAACTCATTAATTTAACTGGGTTTGACAAACACTCTTATTTCAATCACAGTGCTGAATTGCTTTATAAGTAAAAGTAAAACAAGTTTATTACCAAAAGGCCACATGTTTAAGTGATAACAAGTATAAGGAGTAAAGGTAGAAAGAAAGGATTACAAACAAACAAAAGTAAAAAACATACTTCTGAGACTAAAACTTAACATCATCAAGTTACAATCTTTGCCTAAGCAAGTTTCTCACTAAATTCAGTTCCCAGAGACTTCAACCTCCTGGGCGGAGGGACCCAATGTTCCGTGATTTCAAGATCTGAGGCCCTTTGGAGCCCTCAAGTGATGAACAATGATGGGGTTCTCTCTCCTTTGTGTTTATAGCCCAGTAAACCTTTGAAATGTATTCTTTGAAAAGTAAGCCCAGAGCTTCTGTCTCTTGCTGGGATATAGATGCCATAGTGTCTTCCCAAAGTTCATTAACCCTGTTTCAAGAGGCAGGAAGATTTCCGGGGCGTGCAGTCTCAATCCCTCTTGTGATTTGTATGTAAATAGGACTTCCATTGTTTTGATTCCACACTGCTTAATTTACAGTGGATACTGGTAGATAGTTGCCTTCCCTCCTGTCTGGGAGAAACACTTTCTCCTTGTTATTGGTCACAGACTTTAAAAGCATATAATTGAGTATCCATAATTCGTCATGTAGTGTTAATACAGACATTTCACAATGATATTAGTCACCAGTGTGTCACAGGCTTTCATAAAGACCTGTCTCAATATACTTTTATAATGCAGTAATGTTGTATTCAATGAGCTGATTCAATTACTTATCATTTGGGGTTCAGACCCCCTGTCTTTATAGTGAAGAGGGTATCTCCCCCACTTGCTAGGTTGATGGCTTTGGATGCCTTTTATGTAAAGGTACCTTCATTGTCTCTGCCTGATGACCAGGCTAGTCAGAGAAGTAAATATATATTCCTTTGTCTAAGACAGACTGTACTTATGCATTGCTTGCCAAACACATACATAATTGTAGCACATACTTATAACTCTTTTTACACATCCTGTGCATACATCACAAAAGAAAATGATCAATAAGTTATTAGTTTTTCAATGCATGCCAACTTTTTGGTCCATATCATGACCACAGTGTGTTAGGTGTGCTGAGTATGTCAAGCCTGATGAGCTGCTGACAGAAAGTAGTTGCTGACACTGGGCTTCCATGTCACATTAAGAATCACCCAGAATCCACCCATTAGCAACCTTGGCAGCTCACATATTTATTTTTTTCCTGAGCTGTCAAGGTACCTATCAGTTCGAAACCTCCATGCAATCAATGGCGTGCAATAACAGAAGTGCTGTATGTAAGACACGGGAGGTAACCGTTGCGCTCTACTCAGCACTGGTGAGGGCCTCAGGTGTACTGTGTCCAATTCTGGGTCCCACACTTCAGGAAAGATGTGGATAAATTGGAGAAAGTCTAAAGGAGAGCAACAAAAATGATAAAAGATTTAGATAGCCTTCCCTATGATGAAAGGTTTTTAAAAAACACATATTTTAGTCTTGAGAAAAGAAGAGTGAGGAAGAACCTGATAACAGTCTTCAAATATATTCAAGGCTGTTATAAAGAGGACCCCTCTGATAAAGAGGACTGTGATAAATTGTTCTCTATGTCCATTGAAGGGTAGCGGAAGAAGTAATGGGCTTAATCTGCAGCAAGGGAGATTTAGGTCAGCTATTAGGAAAAACTTTCTAACTATAAGGGTAGTTAAATTATGGAATGGTACTTTTTTTTCTTTTCTTTTTTTTTTCATCTAGTAATGGCCATAGATGTAATCCAGTCTTGTAATTTTTCCTAATTTATTTTATTACTTAACTTTTAGAGCATTGTTTCCATGTTTTATGGTACTTCATAAAAAATAAATGTCAAGCAGACAGCCATTTGCAGAATGGAAACAAAACAAACTGAAAAAAATTGAAAAAAGTAGTTTTCAGTTGGGTTTGAAACAAACTCTGGAATCAGCTAAACTCAGTTTCCCTTGAAAGCTTAGTCCATCAGGATTTGACCAGGTAGAAAAATGCATAATACAGAGAAAACAAAGGAATGTTTGGGAAACCAGTAACAACTCATGGATAGATCATAGTGATCTGTTCATTATCCATTAGGGGCCAAATTCTCTCCTAGCATAACTCCATTCACTTTAATTGTCCTTCTGTACCCAATATTGCCACTAAACTAGTATAGAGGTAAGAAGACTGTAGACGACAGAAACATTTCACTTTGATCTCTAAATGCATTGGCAGAGAATGAAGGTGAAAACAGCGTATGATGTGGCAATAAGAAAGACAATGGAAGATTAGTCCAGTAGCTAATTATGAATGGACTGAAGTCCATTTCTGGAGGAAGCAAGTAGTACATTTTGAAGATTATTACAATAAGTTCCGAGACAAGAGTTACAATAAAGAGTCTCAAACTTCATGAATGGTGAAAAGTAAATTAGATATTTAAAGTTACTTCAATTTTAATAAACAAATATATTACCAATAGCAGGTCAGGATATTTATTTTTAATAAGGATTTGTGACCCAAGAGTGTTCAAGTATGACAGGGTTTTTTCCCCCCCCAAAATGGACCAGATACTCTTCTCATTTATTCCAGTTTTATGTGGATGTAACTCTATTGTGTTGGAATTATTCTAGATTTACACCAGTTTACATAAGAGCAGCAGAACTCTTGACAATGTTCTTTTAGAGAAAATATCTGTCTGTCTGTGATTATTTACATATGGGATATATTATTTCATCTTGCAACAGCACTCAGAGTAAATTTCTGGCCCTACTGAAGTCAATGACAAAACTACCCGTGATGCAGTGGCACCAGAATTTTACACATACTCTGTCTGGACTTTGGTCAGTGTTGCTTCAATAGCTGTGGCTGTTTGAGTCTCACTTTTCCATTTCAGTGTCTCTTATATACTTATAGATTAATCCTGTATACTCCATGGGTCAAATTGTGGCCGTTCTTTAGCCAAATGCATAGGGTGGGTGACTCAGGTCCCAGCACATGGGCTAGCAAAAGTTATGGAGGAGGCAGGGCTTTGGCGCAGCTCCCCTCTGCAATGTCCAGTAGAACTGGGGGAGCATAATTTACCCTGAGAACAGGTGGTGCATTCATCATACATGCTTGTGAGCTCCAGGAGAAATCATGCCTCATAGAATGTGGTTCTGCATTGCCCTCACTGTGGGCCAATACCAATCTGGCCTCTGTACCTTTTATTCTAACTTATAGCAACATATTTCTGTTATATCCTCAATGTTCTTAATTTAGACATGGGGCCCTCTTGATGGACTGCAAGGGATGAAACAATTAACACACTAATCCTGCAATATTTAAATCATTAGCATATGTTCTCAAATGAAGGTGAGCAGGTGGCCATGAACATTTGTTAGCCTATGCTCCCCATATGATGATATGTGCACTGGTAGTGCTTTATTAATATTTTTATACTTGCTATTTAAATACCTCCTTTAACTCAAAACACTCATTAAAATGATTATGATCTAGGTTTTATGGATGAGAAGATTTAGGATCAAATGCATCACCTTAGGGTTAGCTGTCACTAAAGACACTGAGAACTGCCTTACTGTTAATGTATATAACTTCTGACTGACAATATAGGTTGTTTACCTATGTAGAAAATAAGGCATGCTTGCCCGGAAAGCAACTTGAGAACACTTTTTATATGAAAACTCAGAAGAAACTAATATAGAAAAATTAAAAATGTATGAATACTTTTAAAACAAGTTCCCCATTTTTCAACAGCTGGTGAGCAAGCATGTGTTAATTTGTGTGACCTATTATCTTCAACATCTATTTGTTTGTGGTCTCTGCTTTTAGAAGAATTGGCATTAATTATATGTGTGGCAGTAATTTAAAATGTCAGTTCAGACTTTTACAGCTTGAAACAGTTCATCCTACAATAATTAAGTCAATAAAATTAACTTAATTTAATTTAAACAGTGATGCTTCTTTTTTAGGCCTTGTGGACTGATTACAATTAGTAATTCATAATTAGTATTTCATTGATGTCCATACACCGGATTGCCAGGCATGATCAAGATACAGTGATGATTGGAGGTAATTTGATAAACATTCAGAACTGTTGCATTAATGGCTTGCTTCCCAGTTATGTCTGGAATTAATGAATGCATTTAAATGTTATGGAAATGAATTTAAAGGACAGCTCAACCTTAATTATTATACAATTTCCCCCCAACATTCTAATTATAACTTCACTAATTATCAGATTTTAGTATAAAAATAAGACTTATCTATACATGTAAAACTGGAATGTTGATAAACAAGTGTGTTTGCTAAAAATGTACTGACCATGTTAAAATAACAAGAGGTGCAGTTTTAAAGTTATTTAGAAAATAATTAATGTCTTTTTCACCCATTCACATTTAATTTTCTAGAAGAGTAATAGGAGAGTGAGTGAACAATGAAGGCCCTCTTCACTAGTGTTTAATTTCATACCTTAGCCCTTTCTAGATACTATTCAGGGACTGAGGGGCTAATCCTACATTGGCTTGGTGTTTAAAGGTGTATACAGTGGAAGACAATGGGGCCAGTTCTGCTTCCATTTAAATCAATGACAAAAATGTATGAATGCTTCCATTTAAATCAATGACAAAGCTACCATTGATTGCAATGAGAGTATGAGTGGGTTCAAAGTGACATTTGTTCTTGAGAACCCTGGATGCATAAAGCTGCTTCCTTCATACATGGAAGATACTCATCCTCTTGTGAGGATGTGCAAAACTTGAGTTATAAGAAAAGGGGAAACAACCTGCCAGCTTTAAGAAGGAAGGCAGATGCAGCAGCCAGATAGCAAATAACTAATTTAGGGCTGCTCCTTTTTGTCTGGCAAATTTAAATGGAAAGGTTCCTATAAAAGGTGGCCTGACACTGAGGAAGTATAATAGCAACTAGGTGGTTATAAAGGAGAAAAAAAGGCTTGAATTACTACTTTTAAAAGAGGACAACTGATCTCTTTGATAGATACTCCTTAGGTCTTTAAGTTTGGTGCTCAGTATTTGGGGGAGGGGGAGGACCACAACTCTTGTTTTGCTGATGGTTTGTGCACTAAAATGAGGATACAAGCTTGACTTCATTTCTCTCTTGCATTTAAGTGAGGTGATACATTCACTCAAGGTACAAGAAGTGGGATTTGAAGGTATGCATATATGTGGCCATTTGGCAGCTATTTGCTGCATCACCCTACTTTGCAGCTATTAAGTATTCCTGTTTTATTTTTCCTCTCTCTTATAACTTACAAATTGGAACATCCTCATCCATCCACAGGCAGACATACACCAGAAAGCAGGCTTAAAAATCACGCATGTCCACGCATGAGCTCTCTGCAGCATAAAGAATAGCACAAAGCAGCCAGTCCATCATTGATATCTGAAGGGAGCAGGGCTATACAACATCTTAGGGCGTCTGATGACATTACAACATACTCATAATATTCTGTTAGGGTTATCAATACCCTTTAAAATGTGAATAGCTTGATGGTATACAGTAGTCTTTACCTGTGTGGTATTATGAAGAACACAACACAGAATCACTAAACTTGTTATAAGCCCATTTTTTTATGGTTTCTGAATCTTTGTAGGGGTTCAACTACTCAAATACAATTCCTCTCTATCCTAGGCATTTAATTTGTTTTTAGCTGTTTAAGAGAGCTTTTCAAAATGCCCTCAGATGCAATTTCAGCAGGATTTCTTAAACAAATTACTAGATGTAAATGACTGACAGTGAGAACTGAGAAGAGACAGGTACATTGCTATAACTTAGCATGGTGCCAGAGGCATTTGTGTGGCTTCAGACTGAAGCTACTAAATGACCTAGATGTTGCCCCTAGAAAGAGATCTTTAAAGACTCAGTATTTCAGTCCTAGAGCTGCCAGAGTCAAGCTGTCAGTGCTCTGAGCTGATAACTCTGCTGCTGGAGAAACAGCATGTGAAAGACAGACAGTTACGTGAGGGACACAAATAACAGCAGGAGCCCGTACCACCTTAGCACTCTGTTTGACATGCCCATTTAGTTTGTAATTGGGTTATCTAACTCTGAAAAAGCAGAACATGTGCCGAGACTGAGAGGCCTTGTATGAGTGGATATATATTGGCACACATTATCCTTTTATTGGACCTGCGCAACTCCGTTGATTTCAGGGATGAGATGGATGTGAGTGAGCCCAGAAGTTGGCCATTCTATTTTATTGAGTTTGTGACAAATGTGTTGGGCATTTGTTCCTATTTAAGCATTTTACATTGTAAATACAGTCAGGGCCGGCTCCAGGCACCAGCTTAACAAGCAGGTGCTTGGGGCGGCTAAGGGAGAGGGGTGGCACCTGCAGCAATTCGGGGGCAGCAGGTCCCTCACTCCCTCTAGGAGTGAAGGACCTGCCCCTGAACTGCCGCCGCCAATCGCGGCTTTTTTTTTTCCCAATTGCCGCTGCTGATCGCAATCGGGCTTTTTTTTTTTTTTTTTTTTTTTGGGGTCGCAGAAATGCTGGAGCTGGCCCTGAATACAGTGGCAGTTCTATTTTCTTTGAAAGTAAAATATTACAGTGGTTCCAAAACTCGATGTGCTCTCTTCAGCTTTCTGCAAAGAGGTACAACAAGAAGAAAATGGATATAAAAGTGAAGCAACAACATAAGTTGGATGTATGCTTTTAGCTCCATTGCAAGCCTTTTAAAGGCATGGCAGGCCAGACTTTCACAGCTATTTAAGCATCTAACTCCCATGGAAATCAATGGGAGTTAGGCACCTAAATACCTTTGAAAATCTGGCCTTTCCTGGTTCAAAATGTAAATTAACAGATTTGTGTACTAGCAGTGCTCTCTACTGAATGGACTCAGTACTGTTCAAATGTGTATCCATCTATGGCCCCTATTACCATATTGGAGTAGCTGATACAGGATTCAATTAATAAAGAATTAAAGGAGGGTAATATAATTAATGCCAATCAACATGGGTTTATGGAAAATAGATTCTGTCAGACTAACCTGATATCTTTTTTTGATGAGGTTACAAGCTTGGTTGATAATGGTAATAGTGTTGGTGTAATAGACATCTGTAAGGCATTTGACTTGGTACTGCATGACATTTTGATTAAAAACCTAGAAAGATATAAAGTTAACACAGCACACATTAAGCTAGCTAACTGATAGGTCTCAGACTGTAACTAAATGCAGAATCATCGATTGGAGGGGCATTTTTTAATAGTGGAGTCTCACAGGGACTGATTTTAGGCCCTGTGCTATTTAACTTTTTTATTAGTGGCTGGAAGAAAGCATAAAATTATCACAGATAAAATTTGCAGATGACACAAAATTGGGAGCTTGGAAATAATGAAGAGGACAGGACACTAATACAGCGAGATCTGGATCACTTGGTGAACTGGGTGCAAACAAACTATACATTTTAATACAACTAAATGTAAATATATACAGCTGGGACAAATAATGCAGACCATACATATAGGATGGGGGACTCTATCCTGAGAAGCAGTGACTCTGAAAAAGATTTCGTGGTCATGCTGGATAATCAACTGAACATGAGCTCCCTGTGCAATGCTGTGGCCAAAAGGGCTGAGGAGATCCTGGAAACATGGAAATATCAGGTAGGAGTACAGAGGTTATTTTACTTCTGTATTTTGCACTGGTGCAACCACTGCTGGAATACTATGTCCAGTTCTGGTGTTCATGATTCAGGAAGGATGTTGATCAATTGGACAGGGTTCAGAGAAGAGCCATGAGCATGATTAAAATATTAGAAAACCTGCCTTATAGCAAAAAACTCAAAGAACTCAATCTATGTTGCTTAACAAAGAGAAAGGTAAGGGGTTACTTGATTACAGTCTATCAATACTTATATGGGAAACAAATATTTAATTATGGGTTCTTCAGTCTCACAGGGACAGGTATAACACTATCCAATGACTGGAAGTTGAAGCTAAACAAATTCAGCCTGGAATTAAGGCTTAATGTTCTTTTTTAACAGTGAGAGTAATTAACCATTGGAACAATTTACCAAAGGTCATGGTAGATTCTCCATCACTGACAATTTTTAAATGAAGATTGAATATTTTTCTAAAAGCTATGCTCTAGGAATTATCTGGGGAAAATTCTGTGGTGTGTGTTATACAGGAGGTCACACTAGATTATCATAATAGTCCCTTCTGGCCTTGGAATGTATAAAAAGACATAGATCTGAACACCTCACAATCTTTTAATGTATTTATGTTAGCAATAGCCCCCTGAGATAGGGAAGTGCTATTATGCTGAAGAAGAGAGAGACTATGGTCCAGATCATTAAAGGAGCAAACAATATTTGATATTTTCTTTAAAGCCCCATCTCCTTGAAGCATGTGATTAGGTGAGAATCCCAGCTTTCATTAAAAATAACAACAACAACAACAACAACAAAGCAAAACAAAAATATCTATTTCTCTAGCCCTCATGATTGTGGGACAAATATCTTGAAAATGTGACCCCAGTGTACCATAAGAGCTCAAGAAAACAGAAGGCAAAGGAAAAGAGCCCCACATTTATTATTAAGGGATAAGAAAAACTGTAATTGCTTCATGATTTTTGACTGTTTAAGGTTGGCACTACTGCTATCCAAACTACTGTGGTGAAGTTTGGAATGGTCATAGTAAGTTTTCTAGATGTCCACTCTTGTAAAGAAAAAAATGGGGAAAATATTTCTTTTGCATAAACTCAATTAAGTAATATATTAAAATTGTCTGTTACATTTTTTCTGATGAATAAACATAGTTCATATCCCTAATGGTCACTATCAATATACCTGAATATATATTTTTTATTGAATTTATCATTTTTTCAATTAAGTGTTAGCTTTAAACATTTATTTTACAGTGAGATGATGTGTGATATCTTTGGAGTTCCCTTGAGTAGGTATTCCTTCTGGTTCATTGTCTTAAACAGCAGATTGAGGAAGTGATTGATAAGAGGCTATGAATGCTATTCTTCAGCCTTACTCACAGCTATAAAAAGGTTAAAGAATCAGTATGGTCCTTCTCAAAAGATACCATAGGTCTTGATTTTACAGGAGAGCCTTGTTTTTCAAAACATTGCTCTGGTACCCTGACCATTTCTTCTGGGACAGCTGAAATATCATAGGTTTTTTTTTTTTTTTTTTCATTTCAAACAGTTTTTTTAAAGAAAGATAGCTAATGAATGTAGTTCTGTGTTTACCAGGAATGTACAGTTCTATGGATCAAGTGTTCAATATGATAAACAGTGCCTAGAGTGATTTTAAAAAGTCAAATAGGTGAAGAAACTATTACTGCTGCTCTTTTTCTCAAAGTGAATGCAGTTACGGGAAAGAATCTTCCACTCTGCTGTTTATCTAATCTCGTGTAATTCTTCTGCCAGGTGGTGTAGGCAGCAACAAGGTCCGAGTTCAGGGGTTCCTCTTAACAGCACAAAACATAAATGGCTTGAGCCCCCACCTAGTAATCTGGGAAAACTCAATCCCACCTCTGGGCACCTGTAAGAGGCAATACTTACCCACTCACAAGCACTGAATCTCTGTATGACAAAAAAGGAATTTTAATAAAAGGGAAAGGGAACCAAGCATTAGTTTGTGAAAACTACACCACAACCACTTCAAAAGCATGCAACTATAAGCAAAAACATGACCCACAGTGCATTGGGCAGTGTCCTTTGCCTTTGTTTCCCACCTTGTGGTAGGAAAGTCCCTTTAACACATCAGTCCCCTCTCTCCATTGCACCCCACTTACAGTTGGCTGTCACTGGTTAGCGAAGACCGAGAGTTCAGCTATGTGTTTGAAGGGGTTCACCTCTTACCCCAGAAAAGGGAGAGAGTGCCAAGCAATGTCTCTGTGGTTGTTGTGCACTTCTGCAACTGGCTGTTTGCTATTGTTACCACTGGTTTTCTCTGTTGCTGCTTGCCACGTGCTGCTGCTGCTGCTGGACATTCACTGCCACTTCTGCAATACAATATCATGAGGCTCCACAGGTCTTTAGTGATTTCACTGTGTAGCAATGAAAGTCATTGCTGGTACTGCCTCTGCATTGTCTTTTCTTTCACCATTGTCCTGATACTAGGTCTAATGTGTAGCCCCTTGACTTGCTAATCAGTGATTCATTCTGGTAATCACTGAACAGAAACAAAATGACTCTCAATTCAGTCTAATTAGCTCTGTCTTTAAACACTGGAAAGGAGAAAGTCAAATGGAGTCTAAGACTCTTTAGGCCAAGCCCCCCGGTGGGAACACCTATCCCGACCCTCTCTTTCTTTCACTGGGATTTGGCATCCCTACCCTCTGCTTAGTTAGTACAGTTCAGTTTAGGATGACCCCCTCAATCAGGGCTGTCTAAGTAAACTTCTGCTGCCCTTTACTCATACAATAAGAATAACAACATTTTATTAACCCTGTACTCAATACTAAACTGATTTGTAACCCAACACCAGCAAACAATGATAATTTTGGCCAAGCAGCTCCATCATGCTGTGTATGTAGGCAGAGTAGGTATGTCTATGCAAACATGGTCTGTTCCTAAAGTCTTTTCCCCCAGCTCATCACTAGATGTCAGGGGAAACCTCATTCAGACCCTGCTTACACTAGCAAATACAACACTTACCTGCATTGAAAAACTGTACTTTTGTCTTATGTATGAGTATTTCATGATCCTAAAAAAGGTTGCCAGAAGGCCTCTTGATTTAGAAAATCTTACTCCTTCTGGAACATCAGATCATGGGATTCATCTTCTGAATTCAGAGTAAAGGATATAATATTATTCTGATGATCATGGACATTCATTGTAATTTGTGGCCTAGAATGATCTTGATTTAAGCCAACAATCCCATTGCAATTCAAATTCATGAATAGTGGAATGCTATATATAGTGGTAACAATCTGTTAAAGACCAATAAGGAATTAAAGTTTCCCAACTGTTACAGGGTTTAAATAAGTTGTGAATTCTGTGAGATATCATGCAACCAGCTGACCTCTGAAGTTTTAGGAAACCAGTTTTGTAAGGGGATATTTTAACAGCCTAGTAAAGTGCCTAGGCCACTGCCATTAACTAGAATATTAATTGCCACAAGCAGCTAAGCTAGAAGGCCTTGGAACCAACCTTAGCATAGCTAGGCAGGCCAGAAGAGGAGGGGGAATGACCATGAGAATTGAGGATTATCCTGCACCATCCTGTTGAGCTTTCTTTTAAACTGCTGAAGTTTGCGGTTTTGAAAGCCAGGAAGTCTAGCTATATTTAACTTCTGGTCCCATTTGTCAGGATCCATGAGACTGCAGATCCTGCAAAAACACATCTGTATAATGCCTTGAAACTTCTTGCTTAACAAACTGCTTGCTCTGTGGTTATTTTTGATTGACAAGCTATGTGGCACTTACAAGAATAAAAAGGGGACAAAGTCTGAGTTGGGTGGACTCTTCGTAGACACCTTTCAAGATCCCCAGCAGCAGACGGAAGGCCGGTCACTGGAAATCTGTTGATGACTCACTCGAAGACCCTTCCAGACTTTTGGGGTAACTGTTGATTTGGGGGGCTCTAATCTGTTACTTATGTGTGTATTTGCTTGAGACTAAATAAAGTGGAAGTTGTAAGTGAAAGCACTCTTGTGTTGTGCTGCTTGTGCCACCAATCTATCAGACAGACATTCTGTGTCCCCATTGATTTATTTCCTGACACCACCTCTCAAAGAGTAAAGTTACCAAGAGCTTTGGGTTCAGAAAAAAACCAGTTAACAATATGTGCCTTATTTCCAATCCAGTCCATAAAAATCTGAATGCAATAAAATCTCCATGGGGAAAATGTCATCCTGTCTAGCTACTGTAGTTACTGTACCTCACTGTGTTAACCATACTGCTAGCAGTTCAACACTGTCAATAAATGACAGCATTGACATGAGTAATATGTAGTTATGGCTCCATGTAATGAGAAAAAATGTTCTTTCATTGTCAGAAAAAGTATCATTTCAAAATCTTCGTAGTGGGGGCCTCTGTGACAGCTCAGCAGGCTAACAGACTAGCAAACTAGATAAAGACCAGTGTAATGAAGGGTGTTGTTACTGTATGTTTCTGGAACATCACAACACAGAACGAAACCCTATTTGGTAAGTTCTGAAAATGAACTTTAAGAGAAGCAGCTGCAAGTCTCATTGATGTGGACATAGTAGCAAAATGAGGTCAGATGCATGCATGGAATTAAATGGCAGGCTGCAACTTTTATTAAAATTTAACATGGGGAGGGTTGCTGCCCTCCCATCACCCATACTCTCCTCAACCAGGCATGTAATTGGTCGTGGAGGAGGGAAGAGGTTACAGAGCTCTTAACCATATAACCCATAACTAGTGCCAGGGTTACAGGGCTCCTTACCAGATAACCCATAACATGGGGTAGGCTCTCCTCAGCCTACCCACCCAGGACTCAGCTTTCTCTGAGTCCTAGCTCTCCCGCACCCCATCCCATGAGGGGGACAGAGGGAGCAGCAGGGTGGGGGCCTTGGCCCACGAGGGCCACTAGGTCTCACCCTATCAGATCAGCCCAGGTCTCAACACCAAAATCCCAAGTGTTTGACCTCTGGAAACTCTTCATTTTATTCTCTTAAGCAGGGGCGGCTCTATGTATTTTGCCGCCCCAAGCACAGCAGTCAGGCAGTCTTTGGTGGCATGCCTGTTGGAGGTCCGCCGGTCCCGCGCCTTCGGCGTCCCCACCGCCAAATTGCCGCCAAAACCGCGGGACTGGCGGATCTCCTGCAGGCACTCTGCCAAAGGCAGCCTGACAGCCGCCCTCATGGCAACCGGCACGCCGCCCCTCCCCACCCCGCGGCTTGCCGCCCCGGGCACGCGCTTGCTGCACTGGTGCCTGGAGCCGCCCCTTCTCTTAAGCAGACTGGAAACTGGCACAAGTCGTAATTAATAAACAACTCCACCCCAGTACCTCAGTTAGGCACTAAGCACCTTCCTACTCAATCCGCTGTGGCTTGAAGGTGTTGTGAGGAAGGCAGAAGACTCCCTGGTCCTCTGCCAGCTGGCCCATCGGAGAAAAAAAACCCTGCTGACACCTTAAACAGGCAATTGGCCAGACCTGCAGTATTTGTCAGGATGGGTTCCCTTTCTGGGCTGATTGAAGGGAGCCGAAAAAGACTGCACATGGCTCCTGCACTGTGCTAAATCCTGGGAGCAGGGGATCAGTGACCAATCAGCTTCTGTCTCCCACAGCTGACCAATGGGTGCCACAGATTCCCAGGGGGAGGAGCGGTCTCTTGTTCATTGGTGAGCGTCTCCCTCCCTTGCTACTGGGACTGTCCCCCTTTCAGTGCTGGTCCGATCAATTTTCCCCACCATTTGATACATGTGGGTGGCATTGTATCCTGTTAGGTGCACTGGGGAGTTTCATTCTAAGAAACGTTAGTAATGGGCTGCCAAGACTGACAGGTATGTCAATGTAAGTGCTAACACATATGCAGTTGATGAAAAAGTGTAATGAAAAAAAATAAACAAGATTACGCTGAGTATAGTCGAATCATTTTTTCATTCCCTCCAGTTTCAGTGTAAGCCTGAGAAGTCACTTTCCTTCCTTTATTTTAATACAAAATGCTTTCCTTACATAACTTTAAAAAAAAACACACGATTTTTTTTCCAGATCAGATCTCCTGAAGTTGGTGTCAGGAGGTGGAATTTACATTTCCTAACAGCAGATTTTTCCTGAACTCCCCTTGGGGAATTTCCCCTCACACGGGGAATATAATGGTACTGTCAGCACACTCCCTTGGAGTTTCACCTATGGGGGATGTACATTGAAGTTACAGCCAGACTTCACAGGAGCACAGCCATTGAATGCTGCCGAAGGAAGTGCTAAAATCAGCACATCACCTAGCTGCTCTACCTACACCCCTTTCTTGTCCAGTGATGTGTACTTTCTGGGTGGCATTTGCTCCCCTGTGACGTCTCTGACAGAAGCGTGGTTGTGATAGCTTTTTTGACACCACAAACTCCCCCAGCAGATATTTCCACTACCACAGACCTCTGTCAGAGCCTATACCAGCTTTCAGCAGTAAAGATCCTAGGATGAGTCTAGCATCATATCAGAATCTACACAGTGGGCCACATTTTGTCCTTAGTTAAGCCTGCGTATCCCCATTGAAATTCATGGGGTGTATGTGTGTAACTGGTGGAGGAATATGGCTTTTTCCCCACAGGGCTTTAGAGAGTTAAAAATTCCTTTGCTGTTCATGGGAGAAATTTTGAGTTTTTAGCTGTATGTTTCATGCAAAACAAATTCCTTCTTAGTGAGTTATGCATGAACACACACATCCCTCCTCCTCTGAGGAAGTGCACTCTAATAATCTCAAAGGATAGCTGATACAGGTTGTTATTTTTTTTTTAAATTGGCTCTGATGGTCACTTTCCATGAAAATTTAAGCTGAAAGCCTTTAATGTGGCAGGACTAATGCAAGCAAATTAAAATACAAAATAAACAGTGTTAAGCATAACATAGATCAACCTGTAGAAACTCACAAAATGTGGAGTTCTAAAGTACTACATTTCCCCCACAAGAAGTTGGTTCTGTCTCTGTAGTGATCCCTCGAAGAAATCCCAAGTCCCAAGAAGTCCCAAGAAATCCTTTTTCTGTATTTTAGCAATATCATCTGTTCCTTAATCTGGAACCCACCTTTCCACACAGAGTGTTACCATTATTGTCCTTCAGGTGAAGGAGCCCTTAACTGGACTCAATGGTGTATCTGGACAGGACTGTTGTTGAGCAAAGCAAACTGTTTTTCAGGTGTTGTGCACTTTATCTCTGCAAGAGTCTTAACCACTGTTAGCTGGGGACAGATGGACCAGGAAAGGAAGTGAACCTATCTAGCAAAGTATATGGTATGTTTCTGTGTGCACATATGTATGTATGTGGGTACTTCCTATGTAATGATAAAAACCAACAAAACCATGCCTATTGTTTGCAGATTAACATCCTTATACTCTTTAAGTTTTAGAGAATTAAAACATTTTACAACTTTTAAATGTCCCAACCAACCATTATTAATTTAAAATTCTGTGTAATGCTCTGATTTGTCATTGACCAATACAGTATTAAATATACCAGAGACATAAATTGTTCTTCACGTCACAATGATTCAACTGGTAGCAAAGTGCGACTAAGACAGGGTGTTAATAATTATTGCCAAAGTAAGTCATGTCGGAGACTGAAAAAAGATTAGAGGCAGCAATGCCATTCCAGTATGAGACTTGATGGTAACATTTATGTGTGGGTTCAATTCATCTGACCTCATATGGACCCTGAGTGTGGGTGGGTTGAGGGAGGTCAAAATCCAGTCCCACAATCCACAGTGAGGGGCTGCTGCCCAATATATAGTCCAACATAGTAGTCATGCCTGTTCATGGCATTTCCATGATCATAGATTCAAAGGACTGGAAGGGACATCAAGAGGTCTTCTAGTCCAGTGCCCTGCCCTCAAGGCAGGACCAAGTATTATCTAGACCATCTCTGACAGGTGTTTGTCTAACCTGCTCTTAAAAATCTCCAATGATGGAGATTTCCCAGCCTCCCTAGGCAAATTTATTCCTGTGCTTAACCACCCTGATAGGTAGGAAATTTTTTCTAATGTCCAATCTAAACTGCCCTTGCTGCAATTTAAACCCATTGCTTCTTCTCCTATCCTCAGAGGTTAAAGGGAACAATTTTTCTCCCTCCTCCTTGTAATAACCTTTTATGTTTACATGAAAACTTTTATCATGACCCCCTCAGTCTTCTCTTCTCCAGACTAAACAAACCCAATTTTTTCAATCTTCCCTCATAGGTCATGTTTTCTAGACCTTTAATCATTTCTGTTGCTCTTTTCTGGACTTTCTCCAACTTGTAGACATCTTTCCGGAAATGTGGTGCCCAGAACTGGACACAGTACTACTTTTGAGGCCTTTTGAGCATGGAGTAGAGCGGAAGAATTACTTCTTGTGTCTTGCTTACAACACTCCTGCTAATACATCCAGGAATGATGTTTGCTTTTTTTGCAACAGTGTTACACTGTTGATTCATATTTAGATTGTGACCCATTAAGACCCCCTGATCCCTTTCCCCAGTACTCCTTGCTAGGCAGTTATTTCCCATTTTGTATGTGTGTAACTGATTGTTTCTTCCTAAGTGGAGTACTTTGCATTTGTCCTTATTGAATTTCATCCTATTTACTTCAGACCATTTCTCCACTTCATCTGGATCTTTTTGAATTTTGATCCTATCCTCGAAAGCACTTGCAGCCCCTCCCAGCTTGGTATTGTCTGCAAAATTTATGTGTATTCTCTATGCCGGGGTCGGCAACATTTGGCACGCGGCTCGCCAGGGTAAGCGGCAGGGCCAATGGGGGCAGCGGGAAGCGGCGCGGGGGAGGGATGTGGTGGCTGTGGCTTCTCGCCACCCCCATTGGCCCGAGATGGCGAACCCGGCCAGTGGGGGCCGCGATCGGCCGAACCTGCCGCGTCAGCAGGTAAGTAAACTGGCCCGGCCCGCCAGGGTGCTTACCCTGGCGAGCCGCGTGCCAAACGTTGCCGACCCCTGCTCTATGCCATTATCTAAATCATTAATGAAAATATCGAACAGAACCAGATCATAACTGATATTTGCGGGACCCCACTTGATATGCCCTTCTAGAATGCTGATAACTGCTCTCTGGGAATGGTTTTGAGATTGATATGTTTATCTAGGTTGATATGTTGGGATTACTTAATCAACATAAATTTGGCTGTCATGGCACCATCCCTGGCCCGTCCTCACTTACATTCCACAACATGCATGGATGTACAAGAACCTTGCATGGCTGTGCCATTTGTGATGCCTGCTTAGCCCCAACACATACAAAATAGTCTCCAACAGAATCCTGTCGGGGAGTTAGTGAAAATACTTAAAGAACTTAAATAGAAAACAATGCAAAGCTTTGTCTGATTTTCCATTGATATTTGTATCTTTAGCTAAGAGCAGACATAAAGAACACACTTTTGTACTCTATTCCTTTGTAGCCAATTTGTGGTGATTATTTTCATCATAACACTGAACATGGGTCTGATCCTACCAACCCTGTCTGACACAAATAATCTCACTGAGATCTTTTTTGTATTTGTAGAAGACAAAGAATTCATTTAATGGCCAAAATAGCCTTTCTAGAGTCCCAAGGCCATATGGTAAAAGTCACTGGCCCGTGTGTGCCTCTCCTTTTATAGATCCTGAAAGGCCTGTCCAGAGGACAAAGCAAAATGATTAGTCACTCCCCTCTCCTCTCAGGGGGTCCTACACAGGTCCCCTGATTGTCAATGGTTGGGCAGCTGGGGATGAGATGGCAGAACAGTGTCTTCTGATGATACATTTTCCTCTCAAGGAGTGATGGCCAACTTAGTCATGGGACACGGTTTAATCTTCCATTTTCCTTCACATGCCAGTGACGTGGGTCACCAACAATCTTAAGGTAAGTCACCATGGAAGCCAATGATAGCACCTGACCAAGATAGTTTAGTTGCAGTTACCAATTTTGTGTAAGATTCCCATGGGAATGAATGAGATTATCTGAAAAATAAGGCATTACTGAGTGGGAGTAAAAGGTGGCAAAATTGAGCCCTATACTTGCAAGAAACCTGATCTACTCACAAAATAGGCATAGTAATATATAATGAATGAGTTAAGTGGTATATAAATTATGCATCCCTTATGCCATAGCAAGCACATATACAACAACTTTCCCCACTTATTAGCATCCTTTGAAACAAGAAAGATTGATAAATATTAAAAGCCTATTTTTTAAAAAAAAATCTTCAAAATAGCATGTGTATGTTGTTGCTGATTTAAACTTAAAGCCTTTAAAAAAATTCTTCCAGTACAAATAACTATTTTGCATATGTTATAGGATTATCCTGAAATAATCCTGGGGGACCAGAAATAATATGAATTAGAAAAGTGAAGTATAAACATGAGCTACTTTTATACCAACACTCCAACATTGTTTACATTTTCAAATAAACTGACAATCAGCAAAGGAGGAACAAATATAGCATTTAAGGAGATGCTGAAACTGAGAACTATTTAGAATCAGATAACATTCTAGAATCTTCCCTTAATTACTCCACACCTCTAAAGAGGTCCAAGCCATTAATGGGCATCCAGTGCAAAGAGTGTATCAAAGCTTCTCTCAGTTACTTTTTGCAAAATATGACTCAGCACACTTGAACCACATCCTGATGCAAGTGTTATTTTAAGAAGATATGTAAACAAAATTGCACCACAGATGTCTCTTGGACAAATGCCCTCAATGGACTTAAAAGACTGATAAGAAGGTTGTTTCTGGAAAGCAGGTGTAGGCAGGTGGAATCCACACCTATTTCCAAATCTACACACCTATAATAGACACTTTTATTAACAGAAAGGGCATTTAAAAATAATCTTATGGAAAACCCAATCTCAGCCTTCTTCCCAGTCTTGCCTCAAGGTCTTTCCGGTGGCAAGAAATTTTGCCTCAGTTGCCTGAAATGCCTTATAACACTTTAAATTGAAGGTCTGCAGAAAAACCTTGTGAAGGGGTTTAAATATGTGAAATTTATAACTTGCTTAATTGGACATAAAAAGAGTGGTGATGGTATCAGGACCCTTTGGTATGCTTAGAGTAGTGCAGGGGTCGGCAACGTTCGGCACGCGGCTCGCCAAGGTAAGCACCC